>NC_088312.1:303030-606060 GCF_910592395.1 Lineus longissimus | reverse complement strand
TTGGTCCTAACACATCTTGAGTACCCTAGTGCCTTAGCGGCAAGTGTAGCAGACCGGTAGACTTAGGCTTACAGGTGGTTTCAAAATCTGCCTGCAAGCCTAAGTCTACATCTGAAAGTCAAATAATGCACTTTGCAGCAGCTAAACAACACCTCAGAGATGACTCAGGCCCAGGAGTGATGAAGCACTCCAATCACACACTGACATGTTCCTTCTTGCGCCTGGCCTCGGAGTGATGAAGCACTCAAGGGACACACTAATCACACACTGACCTGTTCCTTCTTGCGCCTGACCTCCTCTTCTCGTTTCTGCTTCAGCCTCTCCTCCTCCTGCTGAATCATGCGTTTATGCTCCTCCTGCTCCTGGCGCTGTTTCTCACGCTGGTCCCTCTGTTTCTGTAACCAAGCCTCATGTTCACGGTCCTGACGCTCCTGTTTCCGTGCCTGTCTCTGCCTCTGCTCGTCACGTTCCTTGTCGAACCTCTGTAACATGCTCTCCTCTCTGAAAGCAGACGACACAGTTATAACAGTTGGAAGCAGAGGGCTTCATGGATTGCTAGGAACACAACAAGAGGAAACTTGACAACTTTGACTTCCAGACACTTTAGTTTGTTCAAAGACCAAATGTCCTACCTCTGTTTCATATCGAGCGCCTTCAGTTTCTCCTCCTCCTTTTCAATGGCGTCCTTCTGTTTCCGTAATGCCTGTGTCCGCTCAAGGTCCTCGAAGATCTTCTTGGCTAACCGATTGTGGCTCTGAAAGAGACAAACAGGAACATCAAGTGTTGAAATGAAACTATGGTGAGCAAGCAGCAAAGATCTTGATTCAAAGTCATACAACAGAAATCTGCATGAACAGTCTTTACCTCTTGTCAATATTTGACTCCTACACTGACTTACTATGCCCAATGTTAATAAAGCTTTGTAAACTTTAGATTGACCACGGATCCTAGCCTTATCCTTCTATCAATCTGCTCTTCATGCCAATGGAAAGGTCACACAGAGCAAAAACTTATTCAAAATGATTAGTGAATGATGCCTTGTATGAACAGAAGGACTGCCCGATATCAATTACTCACCGCTGTTCTCTCAGCCAAGTCATCTTCATCATCCTGATCATCATCATCCTTCACTTCCTTCAACCGCCGAGCAAACTCCTGATCGAGTTTCAACCGTCGCAATCGCTCTTGTTCTTCTGGCGCCAAATATGGCTTCATCTCAAGATCGGCAATCTCACGATCCCGATAGTGTGCTGCCTCTTCTTCCTGGAGCTTCTTCTCTTTCTCGCGCTGCTCTCGGTCCCAGGGTGAGGGGGAACTGGACGGTGACTCCGGTCGTTCATGGCCACCTGGCACGTTTAACTGTACCTTGGGTTTGGGTTGCTGCCACTTCGGCCCCTCATCTTGTCTCGGTGGCTGCTGCTGGCGGGGAAACGTGGCGTCATTTTGTCTCATTGATGGCTGAGAATGGCTGTCTGTGTGGGGCTGGTTCGGGAATTGCATCATAGCCTGACTGGTCGCGGCAACAGTAGGGCTCACGTGTGGAGGGCTTGGCTTCTGTCCCCATCTTGGCTGTTGATCTTGATGGAAACTTGTCCTGTTTTGTTCGTTTGGTCGTGGCCCTCTGTTGGGTTGTTCCATCCGGTTGCGGTTCCCGTATGCCTGCTGAGCATACGGGGTGTAGTCCTGTGGTGGAGGTGGAGGGGGTGGCATGTCCTCAGCATCCGGGTCGTCCATCCCAGAGACATCTGGTGGTGGAGGAGGAGGCAACTCTGGTGAATCAGGCCGTCCCGAAAACGAAACTTTGACAGTTGATTTCCCCATGGGTTGATTGAAGCCACCATAGGGTTGTTGGACGGGTTCCGATTCACCATAGAAGAAGTTTGGTTGTGACTTTCTGTGATCCACAGCCATTGAAGGAATCTCCTGTTGTGGTGGAGCCCGAGGCCCATCGAAAGGTTTAGGAGCGACCTTAGGCTTTGGTGCAAGCGGCGGACGATTCATGACTTCCTGCCTCTTGAGTTGTTCAAAAGGTGGTGTCGGGTCTCTCTCTCGCATGCGTGTGTTCTGGAAAAAGTGGGGTTGAGAGGACTGCTTGGCAAACTTGGGTATATCCTCGCTGCCTTCTTTGGATGACAGCGACATGCGATCATTCCGGCTATCAGGTACAACAGTGAATCCTTGCATGGTGAGCTGCGACTTCATGGGGTCTTCAATCCTGACGTTGACCTCAGGTTTTGGTGTACCATGGGGTGGTTCAGCCCTGAAGCTAGAGTTGGGTGAATCTTGATAGCTGGAGTTATGATCACTACGGAATGACGAATGGGGATCATCGAGGTCGTATTTCTGTCTCAGATCTCTCATCTTCATGGCATCGATATCTTCAGACTTGGGTCTCGAGGAGATCAAGTCAGGTCGACCTTGTGGAAAGTGGGCAGACACTGGCCTATCACTGTGCGAATGATGCCTTGGAGCTGATCGTTCTTCCATGCGCGGCGGCTCTGGCTTCCTGAACTGATCAGGGACTGAATTCTCCAAAAGCTGAGGTGAAGAACCGAACTGCCGCCCAGGCTGACCACTTGCTTCACCACGGTTCGGACCATAATTCTCATAGTTAGGCCTTGAGTCTGCTGGATAGCCAGCATTCCTTTCATCTGGGCCAGCAAGATTTGGATGTGATCGTCCCTGCTGCACATCTCGTGGGAAACTTCCTGTCGACATCAACTGCCTGCGCCTGGCTTCCTCATGGTCAGGTTCCTGCTTCAGGTTGGAGGTGGACTTGGAGCGGCTTGGGTCACGTGCTCCTTGTTGATAAGGGGCATTGGCCTGCTGTCGGCGATCATAGGTGGTGTTGTGCTGGTCATTAGGCACCTCGTCTGAAGCAAAGACAGAAAACGTCAGATATCTGGGTGGAAATACTAAGTGAGAGAAATAGAGAGATGCTACATAAACTAGAAAGTCTGTATGAGGCAATAATTTGTAATCCAAAGCGTGAAATACGACATGTTTCCAATTAGATGATTTGGTTACATATTGATGTCAGTGCTGTCAATGCCTCAGAGAACTGAACAATGCTATAGTAATGGAGATTCACTGGTATCTGAGGCGACCACTTATGCCTTGTTCACCTCTCATTGGTATCAAAGCCTTGTGAAAATACATAGAAGATACAGAGCAAGGAGAAGATATTACAGACAGGAAGCAGGATAATAAACAATGAACATTGACTCTGAAGTATCAATGCAGCATTCTCCATGGGCTTTTGGACATCTTTGCAAGAATAACCTCACCATTTTGGTGGAATATCACCTCAAGTGCCTGCTAAAGATGACCTGAGGCTTTCACATTTCATTGGAAGACTCATGATATTCAAATGGAACAGGCAGCATCTAGTGCCCCATGGAGAATACTTGCACTGAACTTACTCAACCTGGGCCAAACCCGGCTCAACCGGATCTGGACAGAACCCTTCCCTTCCACCACATCTTGATCACGGCGAGCTTTCCGGTCCCGTGCCTCTGCCTGCTTGACCATCCCCTTGAGAGACGAGTGACGCAGGATGACACGCTTCCTAGTGGTCTTGAAACCCTTCATGCCTTTGCCTTTGATCGTCCGTGGCTTTGGAATCGGCGGTTGCTTGGCACTCTGATGCTCGGCATAGATACGTCGCTCTAACTCCTCAATCAAGTCTTGGATGTTCTTCTCCTCCACACGCGGCATTCCGTACGCAATGCCGATCGGTTTCATTCGAATGTTATGCTCCAATAATGCATTCTGAACATGTTTCTCAATCAAGAGTTCTTTGATGGAACTGCGACGCTCAGATCCCTGACGCTGCAACGTGCCAAGAGGTTCGGCCTGTATCAGCTCACCAGGGTGGGATTTGGTCTTCTCCTTACGATCAAACTCGGCTAAGATTTCCTTGAAGTGGCTGCGATGCTTCTTCGCATGTTGTAATGGCATTTTGAATTCATGTTGGATGTCTCGTATCTCAGCAGCGAGTACAAGTTCCTTTGTTTTATTGGCCCTCAAGTTACTCAAACGGATCAGGTCAAGCTTCATGGGTTTATCACCACATTCAAATGATTTATAACCATACTCGGGTTTGGTGCGTTCTTCTGCTTCTTTAATCAGTGACTTCAAAGACATTTTGCGTTCATACTTGGGGCGGTTTTCTTTCATGACATAGTCTCGCAATGCATTTGCCTGCGACTGGGTGATCATGACCTCAATCCTGCTGTGATGTTGACTGCCCACCTTCCCTGCAGCGATACTCAGTGGTAATAGGACGTCTGATGATTCCTTACTCACCGTGGGTGAATCACAAGAGCTATAGGTGGACCCACTCGCACTGTGTTCATCAATCGAGCCACCCAGTTTGTTGAACGGTTTATTCAAGTCCAACCCAAAGTTGTATCTCGGCAGAGGAGACGTTGACACAGGAAATTTCTTCATTTCCCGCCCAAAGTTACGCGGGAGAGACGCATAATCTCTCTTCAATTCATAGCCATGATCAGATGAACCACAGATCTGTCCAAAGATGCCACCACCTGCTGAACCACTGGCACAGGAATCACCCGAAACAGAATAGTCTTGGAGAGAGTCATCAAAGTCAAACGTTCCCTCTCCCGAGTAGACCTGATCTGATTCTGACCCGCGCTCGAACAGAAAGTCATCAGATAGTTCCAAGTCATTGACATGATCAGCAGATTCGGCATGTCTCAGACTACTGATATTCGTGTCCTTACGAAACACTTGCCGGATTGCTCGAGTCTGCTCAGGTTTCTCGCGTGACTCAACGGATACTTCCATGAGAGATCGTAGATGGTTTTTCATCCATGACCGCTCCTCCTGTACCTCATTGAGGTCCATCGCTAACAGAAACAGGTTGTATTAGCAGGGACGGGGTGGTGGTTATGGTGACAAGCTCAACTGTACATGTCAGAACATTCTGCAACTGCCCTTCTATGCAATTTCAAACAGTACTGTGCAAAATATTCTGACAAAATAGCGGTTCTTAGTTACTGCAAGAACCACTACAAACCAGCTCTTCGCTGTTTTCTCGAGTCACCAAGAGTCTTTCAGTATGTTTTCAATCAATGATATCCCGCGACCATCACAGGCTACTTGGTCCTTGCAAGAAAGAAGTACCACCACTTCACACAGTTGAGCTTTAATGATATGAAACCAGGGCTATTACGATAGACATGATAAATTCCATGACACAAGACTTACTTGGTAAAGATGGCGTAGATTTACTCTGTGGACCATGCTGCTCCTGAAGAGAGCGGTTCTGGTATGCAGGATAGCGATTCGGGGGAGGCACGTAACCGTCATCCATTACTGGGCCAAATCTGGAGACGTCTTGACTCTTGGGACGGGATTTATCAGCTGGTGGTGCAACTTGTTGTTTGGAGCCAGCTGAAGGAAGACATCCAACATTTAAAGGATATATACATTCAATCACAATGTGATTTATCAGGAGTGTTAAGATGGACAAACAACCAGCAGAACTAGTCATGTTTTGCCCTGACATTTTGACTCAATCTGACATGCTCTGCGTCACTGTGACATTTTGATTCCCCTTGATATCATGAAACAACAAACAGTCTGAAGACAAGCTGATGTTGTTTGACACTTACCTCTCTGCATGATAGGTGATGGTTGACTCAGTAGTGTGGCCAGGCCGTGATAGATGGCGCCCTGTTTAGCAACTCTCAAGTTGACAACAGCACCAGTACGGGTCATCAACTCTGCAGCCTTCTCTTGGGTCAGGCCGATCAGGCTCTTGCCATCAACGTCAAGTAACTGATCACCAGCCTGTAATCTCCCATCCTGCAATCAAGTATGGGAAAGGTTAGCATTCAGGGCTATAGTGGGTGAACTCTAGAATCAAGGAAGCCCCAGGAATCAAGAGAAACTCCAGAGATGGTGTCAGGGTTCAAAGGGGAAATGGACTGGAATTTGGTTGGGTCGAATCTTTAGGCTGCTCCTACATAGAGACTTTGGTACGATGTTGTTTTGACATCCGGTCCCATTCAAAGACATTTGGAGCAAGGAATGCCCAGAAATGCCAGTGTGCCGAACAGATATATTCAAGAATATGATTTCCTGTTCCTGTTAATGTACTTACTAAAGCTGCAGCACCACCAGTTACAACTGACTTGATGTAGATACCACGCTCCTTCTGTCCTTCACCCTGAAACAGACATGGACAAAAATGAGACCAGCAGAAATGGCAGGCAAGATACAGTATTCAAACGACAAGAAACGATGCACAATGACAATGAAAGATTTATACAATAAAATATGCCCATGGATACATATGATGTGATCAATACAGGATGAGATGATCATATGGATGAATGATGATAATGATGAGAGAAATGGCATGAAAGTGAAGAAAGCTGGCCTCAACACCTTTCAGTGCAATATATTTTGGGACATACTGTCAGACTGTCAACTGTAGACAGCACATGTTTCAGTACATGTTTCAAACAAAACATTTTTGGGATTTTGACCAATAGGATTTTGACCAACATTCACAAAAATACCGATGACAATGACATGTTTTGACATGTTGAACAATCAGAAAAGCTATTTCTGTGATCAATATATTGCAGAATGTGTCAAGGACTGTTGAATGGCAGACAAAGTCTAAGGTAGCGCTAGGCTTGGAGCAAATCAATATATTTTCTGTGTCTCAAAATATCACAGCCTGAAGCCATGAAAGGTAAACATACATGTTTCAATGTAAAATGAAATAGCTTCCCTTCATGTAAATGGCAGTCCAGTCCAAATGAACTGCAAATATTGAGCCAAAAGTGTTGGAAAACTGTTGTATTTTGGTTTTATTTCTGGAAGAGAAGAGGTGTGCATTTTTGTTTCGTAGGAATCTTTGTCAGATTTTGGGTTCATTTGGACCAACCCTGCTGATAATGACAAACAATGTATTCATTACAAGCAGTACATTATAAAGCTCAATGTATTATACCTAGAGTGAACACTGCTATATGTGACAATAGGTTACCCCACATGTAAACAATGGACAAACTGTCAAAAGCTTGTTACTCAACCCCAGACTGCAGTTCAACAAGGTCATTGTTCACACCTTGAACAGCTACCCATGTCTGTTACATCACTACAGTCAGAGCTCAATTGATCTTGCTATTGTTCAGGTGCCAACTACTTATAAGTCATGCAATGATCAAAATTACCAAAACAATGTCAATGGTAATCGCCACAAACAGCTATGTAGACAGTGTGTTTGTCCATCTCTCATTCTTCAACATGGCAGCTCATCGTCATATCCTCCTTTTCAATATAAAAGTATGATCTTTTTATACTTACCGACTCTTACACATTCAAGCTCCCCACTATACGGCTACTTTGATGAGAGGACGATGATCACCACCCCAACAGCAAGCTATCCAACTCCAGCAAACATCTACTCACAACACATTAAATTTTTTCAATGCCATTTTTCAAGCATTTTTAAAAATGTTGACAGTTATGGTTCAATCTCACAATAAGCTCATCCAAGATATTCCCGACCGACATGCCTGCCCGAACATGAATATTTCAACTTGATATCATATGATATATTCATCTTCTTAATAGACAAGGCTTGAGTAGAGCTTTTAACATTAGCAAACATACCAATATCACTGATGTACTATGGCCTATGTGGGCACTCAAATGTGTCAAAGTGAGAAACCAAGGCACTACACTGGGTCATTACAGGCCAGTTCTAAGTACCAACAGCTTCAACCCCACAAGTCAAAGTGAGAAACCAAGGCACTACACTGGGTCATTACAGGCCAGTTCTAAGTACCAACAGCTTCAACCCCACAAGTCAAAGTGAGAAACCAAGGCACAACACTGGGTCATTACAGGCCAGTTCTAAGTACCAACAGCTTCAACCCCACAAGTCAAAGTGAGAAACCAAGGCACTACACTGGGTCATTACAGGCCAGTTCTAAGTACCAACAGCTTCAACCCCACAAGTCAAAGTGAGAAACCAAGGCACTACACTGGGTCATTACAGGCCAGTTCTAAGTACCAACAGCTTCAACCCCACAAGTCAAAGTGAGAAACCAAGGCACTACACTGGGTCATTACAGGCCAGTTCTAAGTACCAACAGCTTCAACCCCACAAGTCAAAGTGAGAAACCAAGGCACTACACTGGGTCTACTGAGAGCCTCAACCCCACTAGTCAGACGCTCACCATTTTGCCACCGCACGTCTGAAGTGCAACTTTCTTCAATTCTATCACTCACTCAGTGAGAGCAACACTTTGCCCTAGCTTAGCGAGTCGAGATCAATTGGTGAAGTAGGCAGCCAGGCTACTAGCGTGACAGCAAGTGGGTGAAACTAGCTGAACGCCCATCAAATATTCAACATTTCAATTTTCACTGTTTCAAGTGTGTGGTTGATAGCGACAGGGTGTCAGTTTATATTGGAGTGTTTATGGAACAACCACACAGAAAACATTACTGTTGTGAAAGTTTTTGAATTCTAAAATTTTGACACAGGTTTTGTCAACTTGCTTTGAAAAGCAACTTGTTCCCAATCAAAACTTTTAGGAAGTCTTCTGCAAGGACTGGCAAACTATCTCTAATGATTTGGGTGTCAGTTTCAACCAAAGGGAACCAACCTCTGAGGAGCCGTGTGACATGGCAAGGAAGTTGGAAAGACTTATCGCACTAAAAAAGTGGCTGAAAACAAGCTGGCACATTATTATTTATATCGCAAGATGTCAATTGTCAAATGTAATCAAGAGCAGGTTCAAAATAATTGGGTCGATACTTCAATAGAACAGAGATCCCTTCAAAGAAACCAGACAGGTATTAGGAACCAAAGACCTGCAAATATTGGATCACAGTCTTGTATTCTCTGGCTCTCAAGGCAGAAACCAATGACCAACTGCTCCAAACTTCATGAAATTCAAATTCAACAATAAAAACTCTAATCTTGTAGACACCAATAGGATAACAATAACATTCTGTGAATGAACTACCGTACTAAATAACTGGTTGAATGCAATAAAACACCTTACCTTGGTATGCAATCAGCCAGGAGCAGACCTCCACAGTGCGCAAGCTTGCAATAAGCTATACGACCCAAACTGCGCACAACCAACTGGGCAAGCGACACGCCTAAATGTTACCGCCACAAATATGAGGGGAAACAGATCTATAATTTTAGCCAATATTCTATGAAACTTCCCAAATATACCCGAATGTATGTTTGGTGTAAAGCTATTAAGAGGTGCGCTGGTTGGTAGGAACCATGAATAATCTAAAGCTGGATGTCAGAGCTGAGTTTGATGAAGAGTCCTGCTGGATATAGTTGCAGATATGCCAACATTCACAAGGTTTGGGGGCCTGGTAAACATGATGAGTAGGGCGAAGAGTTTTAACAAAATCAATTTTTGTAAATTCTAGGTTTATTTCATATTCAACATCGACAGTGCAGTTTGGTATTATTGCTAAGTGAGACATGTACGGTTATAGTTGGGATCGAGGGGTGGAAGCCAATGCGGCACAGACTACCTTTGATTTTGACCAGAAAGGACACAAAAGCTACAGCTTCAGTTCAATGAGAAATCCTTTGGAAGATAAATGGAAGCCTCACATGGCCTGAACCGCAGCACTTACTCCTCTATAATCTCAAATCAGCCATGAAACATAGTAAACACATCGGTGCCCTCATCAGGTCACCAGCAGAATGAAACCACAGAACAGATCGCGAAAGTTTAACTGAGGTCAGAGGCGACACCTCCAGGCAAGTAAGAAAGTAAACAATGCTTTGAATATCAAACTGGTGTGGCCGACATGGACCGACAACACTTTAACATGTTTGGATTAAAACTTCTGCAAATATTGGCTTGGAAAGCACTTTGTTATGGAGATGAATGAAAAGGAGGATGGACGGTATTGTTCAGTTGATGTCACCAGGACTGGTACGACCACGCAAAAACCACGCAAGGAACATGAAGGCAAATGGACCATACATATGACAGTGCATGTGTGCACACACAGAACCATAGAATCCCTTTGCAGAGTGATCAACACAGTCATCATCGGGACGGTAACACTGCTTCACCAGATGAAAGGACATACAACACCAGTTGAAGGGTTGCCAATGGTAGCCATGCAAACAACATCTGAATTGAACAAGACAAATATTTGATGGCAACTGGCTGATTGAGCAGCTCCATATGATTCCTCAATCTTATGCAGACTAATAGCCCGTAAAATGTATGTGACCAAACTATTGTACAGATGACACAAGGACTTAGAAGAATCCTTCAGGCAACTCTCTGATATGCAAGAAAGTGTCCACAAATTGATATGATCCTTGCACAATGGCTGGTATTGTCAATATGGCAGCCTGCCTGTGGGCTATGACCAACATGGGAGGGTACATACAGTAGTGGCTGACCTCATGGGGATGAGACCATTTTCTCACTGCAATGAGCCCCAACACCAATGGAGGGACTACAGCAAGAGATGACAACACAAGAAGAAGCATAAGTTTCGATTGTTTCCATTTGAAGACAGCAAAACACAACAGTAATGATATATACTCAGTGTCATCAATAAAACCATCAACATTGACAAAGGTTTCTTTCATATGATCAAAAACACAATATCAGCAAACCTGAGTGAAAATAACACTGATTACATGTAACGATGAAATGTCCATAAAAGTATTACCTGATTTTCGCCATGGCTGTTGAGTGTTGTCCGTATAGCTTCTATCCAATATGTGAAAAACACAAAGTAGACCCATTCAACCACGGCGACACCTATGCCACTAATCCCCTCCACATTCACACACAAATATGAAAGGTGTCTCGATCTGAGCTGCAATAGGTGGGTGGATTAGATGGTGCGTGGTGTAACTACTGCTTCATTAACCATACATGACTTGAGAGATTTGAATGATTCTCAGAGTGAAATGCATGCCAACCTCTCTAATGCGGTCACCTCTGATTAGAATGGTTGCCCGAGGCCCGAGGCTCACAACCCCGAGTCCCTAACTAATTGTCTCTTTGCTGAGGTACATCACATTCCTGGTTACACAGTATACTTCTCAATGAACACCTCACCAACACCAAACACCAAACAGTCTCTATAACTGGCCTCGAATCATTTAGAAATCACCTCTGGATAACAACACTATAAAGCCGGGACAGACCCCAAGAGGAAATCTTTCAAGACAGTTTCTACCATACTTCTGTCCTCTATTGTTCAGTCCATCAGCACTTAGTCTCTCCACAGTATCAATGTGTAGCTGTCCGAGTGAAGACACTATCATGGAGAGGGAGTCCAATGCATTTCCCAGATCTCTTCCGTCATCCATTACACCATATTAAACTGACTCGAGTAAATGCAGTCGTCTTATTGAGTTTTGTGCCTCTTGTTCCTTGTTTACAGCCAAATCAATCAAACATGTTACTATAATTAAAATCAATTCATCGATCCGTAGTCAACTCCAGATACATTTTCATATATTTCAAGTATTTTCCAATAGCACAGGGTGTCCCCAAAGATAAACATTAGCATCGACTATTACTTCCTAGCTGCACACATTCGTGTTGATTCTTCAGCTTGTTAGGCATAGTTTCCTGCTGTTCACTTTCTGAAGCGGGCCAAGTACTGCCAACAACTGTTCAAGAGTAAACACAAAATCTATTCCATTTCAACACCTCTTGAAGTGGTAAACTGCTCCTTGACCCTAACTATAACTCAATTCATGTTCCATCAACAAGCCTTGTCGGTGAGGTATTCAGTGATGTTGGTGGGGAGACATAGGATTACTCTTGTAACAACAGAATGGAGCCCAGTTTCTGTCCAGTATACCCCAGTAACCAATCAGAACCCTGTTTCACATGTGAATAAAGAGACAGACTTGTCAGATCAATATCAGCTATAAGCTGGATAGCGAGGAGCTTCCTGTACATTAGTGGTGACGTGATTGGTTTAACCATTACCCATGGCCACTTCCATTCACTTGGTTCTCTACGAGGACACCAGGCTTTCAAGGGGGCACACTGGGCATGTAGATGCCATCTATCTGAAAGCACTGGAACTAATAAACTCTAAGGCTGTTCAGCTCTTTTCTCATCCAACAGGGTGAAAATTGTCCAAAACCTGCCTGAAGAATATGTTTCTTGGTGATGCTTGGGAGCCCTCTCTAGCTACGACCCTGATACTGCATTCAATAGTGATGCAAAGAAAAGCATTTTCAAGCTTATGGTGAGAGGACAAAACATGTATGGCAATGCAAGCATGATGATGAAGAGATGATGAGGATGATATGTGGTGATGATGATAAACTCATAAGTCATATGTATCCATGGACAAAGGCCTATTGCATAATGACTGACAGGTTCTCCAAACTTGACACTATCCTGTCCAATTCTAGTTGAAATGGTAAGACCACCTTATTGTCGTTCCTTTTTCAACTCCCAAACTGACAACTGAAACTGAGACATCTTGGCTGTGGTGTCTAAACTTAGAAATGGACACAATGTTCCATGATCATACAGTCATACAGATAACATTTATTGGGATCAACTTATAGCCAGGCTCATGATGGGAGAGGGCCGAGTTTGGAGTAACTGATATGTCAATTTTGATCAAATTCCACTTACCTTAGCCGCGACAATACTCAGTCCCATGCTGCCGTTCACCTTGCCGAAGGACACCATCATCACTTCTGGTTCCTGCGGCAAACCAGGTGGTGCCGCCGGTTCACTCTGTGGTCCGCCGGGACTGTGACGAACCATGTTCTGTTGAAAACGAAGATGTTTGAGCATACGAGATAAGGAGTAAAACATTGTAGGCAGCGTCAAGAAGTGGCAGGTAGTCAAGTTCTGTAAAGCTTCAATACAACATAAACGGTAGAGGTCCTTTTCATCAATCTGCCATCGGAACTGTATCATTTTCCCCATGAATCTCTCTGAAATAGACCCTGCGTCTTCAACGTACTAACTGAAAGGGCAAAGTGAATCGGGATAATTCCATATTGGAATCACTTCACATGGCATGATTTGATCGTCAGCGAATGTCTTGGAAACACTGGTTGTTCCCGTGTGCAGTGCTGTGAGTCTTAGCTGTAAGCTGTCCCTGGTGCCAGGCAAACAGCCCACCAAAGAACTGAGTACATCCTGCTCCGGTTTATCACCTCAACATGAGATGAGCCAGAAGCTTGACGACCTTGTCTCTCATCATGTTTTGTCCATTAATAGGTACGTGGCAATGTTTACTGGCCAAACACAAAGTCAGCACAATACTTCGACATCGTATATATCGACAAGAGAATCCCTTTTAAGATTAGAAACAGGTTGGAGATGGGTGGGTCCAGACTAAGACTTTTCATGCTGCGCTCAACTACGTGGGTTGGAGTCAACTTTCAACCCGTCCTTATGACTCCAACTCCGATGCAACACCCTTTTAAACATTGACAGAAAAGTGGAAGCACCAGTGCCATGCATGAGATGAGGCAGTGCCTCTACATATATCAAATGTACTGACGATGTACATGAGTCATGATGACCATACAGATACAAGACTGAAGACATGGGAATGAATGGACACAGAAAACCTGACACCAACAACTGAGACTAGGACATAATACTAACTAGGACAAAAGACAATGGACCAGTATGGAAAGACCACAAACTGATCGCCTACACTAAGGTGTGAACTGACCAGAAAAGTAGAAAAGATGTCTCCAATAAAGCACAGGCCTGTCACAGGTGGTACAAACACTGACTAGGACAATATTGATCCAAGCGTTTAGTTAATGTGTGTGTCTAGGTGACACAATGATATCCTACTGCAGGACAGGCCTAACTAGAGGCTCCAGTTGTGTGCATGTTGATGTAATGAGAAAGACATCATCGTGTCACCGGGTGGTGGAATATGCACTTCGGGCCAGACGTGTACTCATATTTACCTGGCCGACTGACCAAATGACCTGACTGCACCCTGAGAGGACATATTCACTCAAAACCACTTCAAAAGATTACTACTCAATCAGAGTCAGAAGACAACAGGCACTGGGAATAGTCAAAGACATTTTGCTCAGTTTCAAGACCTGTAGGACCGCATTCACAACAGAAAGCTTGGCTTCTCGTTGCCCTACGTTTCTGTGTGACACTCTGGACTTCACCGTGTCATTGCTACCACAAGGTCAAGGAAAGGTCATCCCAGAATCAGAGTCACTGCCAGCCATCAATTCATGCAACAAGTTTCACACAATTTCCTGAAGAAATAAGTATTTCCACTGCACAAGAATTTCTGAAGTTTCACTAAAGTTAATCCAGTCTCATTCCAGTTCTCCTGATACGTCCATGTTATTGTCTCATAGCTGTACAATACAATCACTCAATTTGACTATTTTACTGACAAACAAACACAACAAGGCTATAAGCTTTGAATGTGAGTGAACAATCCATTGAAATCAACACAGCGCACCAGTAGACATGGAACCATTACCATGGTCACAGTGAACATAAAACCACAGCATATTCGTCCACTGAATTACACATTTATTAATGATTAGAATGATGAACAGTTCAAGCAATTAATGCTAGAGTATACTTCACACTTAACTAGTGAAGTTGTATGTGTTTGTAGCTAGCCTTCTATATACAAGCAATTGGAAAACCTTGGCCTGAACCTCTGGTAAGTTCAATCATGCCAGACTCTCGAGCAAAAGGAACCGTGACCAACCCCAAACCAAAGCCAGGATCTATCGAGACCTCTGGCGATTTTCAGTTGGTGTCTCCCTTTCTTACCCAGGTAGCATGTGCAAGGAGAGCAGCACTTCACTGACACTGGTCGGTGTGTACTCAACGAAGCAATAGAAAGATGCTTACCCTTCCAGCATGATTCCTTTGAGAGGAGAGGTCCCTCCTCTGCCCACCATAACCAGCACACCTTGGGCTCACACTGACATTGTGTGTTCGAGCCCAAGAGGTCCTCATGATCGAAGCCAACAGATTTGCAGAGTGCCAGTAAAAAATTAGATACTATTCACAATGTCACATCACTTATCTATCCTTTGAGGCAATGAACACAAAATCCTGTGTCAACATTGATTCGAAACTCTGTCAACCGTCAACTTTCAATACCAGGAATATTCAAAGTATGTCATCTCTCCATCAATGAAATCACATCCGACTACATGCACCAGTGAATCACCCTGGCCTTCACGCAACAAAAAATATAGCATTGTTCCGCTATCATCAGCACTATAAACTAATTTGCTCCCTGTAAACATCTCATATTTGCTTTCCACCGGGCACACAGGCCATTACCTTATCACAACCCGAGGACAATAATGACCAGGATCGCAGACCAGGACACCGCAATCAATCATGTTATTGATGAGCTCCGTGAATATACTTTATTGATTTTACTGCAGCCATATCATCCCGAACACAGAAGAAGAATCTGTGTCAAAGGTCACAAGAGCGTATATAGTCCACTGACTGACGTGGTCAATGACCATTCATGTTAATGCAGATGGCTACATGTAGACTCCAGGACAACATCACCAACTACCCCTACATCATGTGGGACGTCCAATTATGAATACGACACCAACAGCTAAGAGAAGAACCCAAAGCTCCTATGATGAGTCTGGGGTATAGACATGTCATTTGTATGTCTCGTAAATAGAGCACGGTATGAATGATGAAACCCCAGAACATCCTCCTTCATGAAAGAACATCAATAACAGGTCATTGCATAGATACTGATGTCCTCGATGTCTGGTCTGACTCTGGATGTTTCTTAGCATGACACAGCTTGGTGAACACAGCATGTCTATACACAGTGTATAAGAGACAACTGGAAGCAAGGTTGTACACTTCATGAATGTCATAAGAGTTTAGACTTACCTCAGGTAGCTCATTGTCCATGTAGACGGTCCACGGCCCAGGAGCTTGGTGGTGGATGACAAGATTGCAGATACCTGTAAAACATACAAAATGTTTCTGAGAATTTGGCATTTATGAATTGGGCAAGAGTTCTTGCAATGTTGCAAAGATATGAGTTATTTTGAGGAGTTGAAACAACTAAACATGGTTGTAACCGAAGCCAAGTTTACAGCATTTCATTTTCAGCCAGTGAATGATTGATCAACTTACCACTGTTGATGAGAGGATCCAGAAACTCAGGCAGACCGTTGGGAATACCACGCACAATATCACAGGAATAGCCATCTTCGGGTAACAAGAACGGGAGATGTAGGTCAGGGTCCTCTTCGAGATGAACTTCGCGACCTTCACTCCTTATGAGCTCATCAGCTGTATTCTCGGCCATACTAACGAGCCGGTTGATCAAGTCTTGAGGCACATGACCTTCCTCATGGTCAGGGATATAACTCTGTAGCAAGACGCGCAGCTGAAGAGAGTTCAACTTGAAGCATGAGCTGCTGATGCTGGCAATGTCCTCTGCACTGTGTTTCTGTGACTGAAGCAAGTGGGCAGTCTGAAAGAGAACATGGCTAAGCAAGTCAAAACAGACTCAATCAGGGCACAACTTGCAGCAATAGGAAGTTCCACATCAAGAACTTTCTAACAAACAGTCACTTTTTTTACAATTCACAAGTTTACATAGCATAATTTCAATATGCACATGTAAGTTGTCACTCTGTCATCTCATTCATTCAGGGACAACCTACCAAGCAAGCGATGACTCAACTATGCATGCCCGGCTTGCCTATGGCCTCACCTGTATAATCCTAGCTAAATGACAGTCAGCAGCCAGCTCCAACCCCTGCTTCTCGGCCCACACCTCGATCCTTGCCAAACGCCGCTTCAGCCGGAATCCCCATCGACGTGTGCACAACCTTAACCTGGCCTCCATGACAATCTTATTGAAGAGCCACATGTTGATGTAGTGGAATAACTGTGAGAAGAGTTGGATTGTGAGAGCTGCGTTCACACGGCATCGTCGCAGGAGTGCCATGGCTGCAGACATGGTTTGGATCACATCAGCTGCAAAGAGGAAGAAAACGTTCATTAGAATCCGAGTAAAGATGCACATCATTCTGAATCCCAGACTGGGACTTCTGTCTCTTGGCTATTAACCGATCAAGTAGTGATATGGCAAGTGATCTACCAAGTCCTTCAATGTCGTCATTTATGAAGAAAGTGAGGATGCCAGCAACTTACTCATCATTGGCCTGTTTCTCTGATATCTGTTATGCACATCCACTTGGTCATCTGGAAAAAGGAACATGTGCAATCAGACTCATCAAAATTACCATCTCCTTCAAAGTGTGACAAGTTATTGGAATGACGCAACAGACTGTTTCTGTGGTAAACGCATGGAGCAGACGGACCACAGAAATGAGCAGACACCTGGAGAGAAAGTCACCAACTTACCCATCATCCAATCCTCATCAGCATCCTCGTCTCCATCATCGAGGAATGCTGGCATCGTCTGCCGCAGATCATTCTGTAAACAAAGCACTAGCTCACGGAACGCCACCTGCACGGCCTCAGCTAAGATATCCTGAGCATCAATACTGTATGGTCCAATGTTGCGATCTTGTTTGAAGAAGTGGAGCAGTTCTGAAGTGTTGGCCATCCAGAAGGCCAAAGCGTTTGCATTGTCGTGCTCCTCCTGAATCGTCTGTTGTGTCATGCCAGCAATCTTGTGGACCAGTGACGTCAACCTGTGGGCACGCTCGGACGCACTCATGTCAGGCCTGTAGTGTCTTGACACACGATACCGGGCAGACATGTAGAGGGCGTAGGTAGGGGCCAACTTAAATACGACGGTCGGGACACTGGAATCAGTGATGAGACTTCCCAGGAATTGATCTTCAGCTGCAAGAAAAATGAACTTTTATTCTATGATGTACCGATGAAATCTCACATTGCCCATTTCAAACTGTAGATAATGACTCATCCTCATCTTCTCTGACAACAGAACAGGCATAATGTCTGATCATCTGCCCTTCCCCCCTTGGAATAACACACATACTAACCATCTTCTCTGAATTCTAAGCCAGCCGGCAGCAGGTCTTCCTCCACTTTATTCACCGGACCGCCTCTCATGCCATCTGGTGGTGTTCTGTGGAAGTAGAGAATACACATTACTTGACCACTGGACAACATGGAAAATGCCAGTAGGCTCACCGACTGCTGCTCAACAGATCTGTGGCTGGACCTGCACAAGCACAATGCAGGCCACTGTGGACACACATCAAGACCACAGCTTACTACAACCTGTTGCCAACATCTCTACAGTTCAGCATACAGAGCAAGGAGTTTATAGGACATCACTCCCTGGTCCAATGTCGGAATGGATTAGTTTCTCCCCATCTGACTTCAGGACAGGAGTACCTTCTTCACGAAGTCACTCAGATGACCAAGAGCCCACTCACCCTCTCTGTTGTTCATCAGGCCGTCTCATTCCCTGGTTAGTCTCCACATGGCCGTCAACGTCGAACGATGTCTCAAACGCGCCAGGTTGCTGATGGCCGTTATATGGTCCCTGCTGCCTCATGCCAGGCTCCGACTGCCTCTTGTTCTGCTTCTGAAAGAAGGTGGATACTGCAGTAGCCACCTAAGGAGGCTGATGTGTTAGAGAGGCTACAGAGAGGGAGGTGTATGAGAGAGGAGAAGAGGTGGTGTTACTGACTGTCAATGAGGCAGTGTTGCTAACAAGCTGTTGAAGTGAAAAGTTACATGAGATTGGGCATTAAGAGGCTTAGCTATACAAATAGGGTGAATGAGGTCATTTTGGTAAATCAATAGGGACTTAGCAGACCTGTTTTTCAGAGCATTCAATAAATTTACACTTGAGGAAGCCTGTCAAAGGGGAAATCAAACCCAAGAGAACAGCAAGCCAAAAGAATGAAATAATTTGATGAAGTAGAATGTTAAAAGTGAGCCTACCATCCACTCCTAGTGTTGCAAGGATAAGAAAAGACTTTCAGTTAGTAGGAGGAAAAGTTGGTTATAAAGACAATGGGATGGCACTCAACGACAACAGATGTTTGTGATCATTTCAATATTCAGACTGCAGGTCGAGCCAGAGAGTCACATTCCAGAGGTATTATATCATTCCACCTTACAAAGATGATTATGTAGGGGCTTCTTGACATCACTGTTATAACACACTTGACCAATGAGAAGTGTTAACAGGAAACTGTGCCATAGATAGAGCAAGCAGGTCTACACCAATACCTACCTCCTCAGCCATGGGATCCAAGAACCTGAACAGGTTAGCCTTGCCAAATCTCACCACCATGCCATGCTGTAATGTGGTCGTCTCAAACACTCTCTGGTTGTTCACATATGTCTCTGCATCCTTGTTGGTTGGTGTGACAGTCACAATCCCCTCTGATTGAGCTATCACACAATGCCGAGGGTGAACATGGGGACCAAACAGCTGTAAATACTGGCCACTAGATGACATGTTGCGATCACTGCCAACCTCTAACATATCAAACTGGAGTCGGTGTTTGTTGGCATTGTATGGCTCACGACCATCGGGATGGAGCTCCACAAGAAATGGGAGCTTCTCTGGAGGAATGCTTCCTGGGTGCATGCCAGAGTGTGGTGGACGTCCTTGACCGTAATCCATATCGTTGGGGTGCATCTGTTGTTGCTGTTTCCTTGCTCGCTTCCTCTTCTCATAGTCAGCCGGGCGGCGACGGATTTGGAACATAACCGAACCTAAAAGGCAGGCAATAAACTCATTATAAGACAAGCAGCTTATTGGAATAAGTCATGATGAGGTTTTATTCATCTTTCACACCTCCAGCCCCCCAAAAAATGAAGATGACAAGAAGAGAATCAGGATAATCATAAGGTTTGTATGTAGTATCATGAGTAGTCAGAGATACTGTTCTGTAGGTAACGCTACACTGAGCTTTCATGATTTGTGTTCTTAACGTGCCCACCATATACTTCATGGTTTATGGGAAAACCTGTTGAGAGAAAACCATAACAAACCCTTCCCTTTGAACTCGGCTCAAAGCCAACCATTCACAGTCGGTGACTCTGATCTCAGTCCACCTCATAAATCACTGACTCACAGACCTAAATCAAGCATTACTATAATTGGCACTTAATTAATCAATAAGGTAGCATGTTTTCATTAAATGATTATTGATAGCACGGTCGATAGCCTCTATAGATAGATGCAATGGAATCCGTCAGGGTTCTCTTGTGGTTTATGGAAGAGTTTAATCTAGTTGCCCAAGTTGTGTTTCTCGGGATGCAGACTCACAATCAGCATCGTCATATAGATAGGACGACTCTTTCATGAGTGTTCATAGTCTGCAAGCCATCAGGTATATGTTATAACGTCACATTGGCAGGACTATCATGAGGAGCAGACAGAGGCCTAAAAGACTCATTGCATATAACAGCATTGCACACGAATCTACTATCATACAAGTAATCTAAAGTGAGTTAGAAGTTTGTCTGCATAATGCTCCATGATAGGCCATGCACAGAACCTCAATACATACATGCCATAAAGGTCATCATGCTTATCAAGCTGTGAATGCCAACAGACTCTTTCTAATACACATTTATAGTATCAAGATTGCCACTGCCCTGAATTCCAGCACAGAAGAAATGCCATGTGTATCATTGCATCACTGTGATTAGATCAGGTCAATGCTATTTAATTGGAGCTCTATCTCAATTAACGATTTTGAGGTGGGGTTAGTTTGATGCCAAAACACTTGAACTCTGATTGGAATAGGCATGAGAGCTCACCTTGTGATGGTGGGTACTGGATGTGAATAGCAAGAGGACATTCATCGTCATCAAGAATCTCTTCGTCTCCGTATTCAAGCTTCCCAGAGCCATCTTTGGACGGAACCAGATTCACCTGCAATAGCAAACACAATCAGTGGACGTAAACAAACACGCTATTGGATTGCCACATGAACAAGCAGATCAAACTAAACAAAAGGATTTGAGGTATCTTGCAAAGACTCACTGCAAGGCTGCATTGACATTAGCTGCTTTAAACAATGGAATTCATCACTGATAGTACTATTGACCTCAAATGACAAACTGTTATGATTATAAGGCCTTTTGTGTATGATTAGCACCCAATTAACTTCACACAGATATTCGATTAAAACGTTTTTTTCCATTAAACAGCCCACACAGAAAGAATGCGAGTGATTCAACTTGGCTTAGCCTATCCTTGTCTTGAAACAACCCAGTATCTCAGCTGGTGGTAGGGGTATCTTTGACATGACTGGAGCACCAGGAATCACATTAGAGCTGACAAGTCAGGATCAGCCTAAACCCAGGAGCTACTGACACTGACGACCCGAACAAAAATCCAACTGTACTGAACTGAGGGCGAAGAAAGTGGTGCCCCCAACTCCCACATCACATTCCAACCTATGTTTCTTCCAGCTCACCTTGAATAGACAGTAGTCATTGGAGTCCTCCTTCTCGAGGCGATACTTGGCCAGGGTCTCTTTAAGCACCATGAGTGCTGTGTCACTCGTTGACAATAGCAAGGTCTTGTACGGTACATCTGGGCAAAGTGTCTCGCCGTAGATCTTCAGTGTGCCACCTGAAATGGTTGAGGAATGACATGAAGAGAATCATTGAATCCAATGTGGCATTGGTTTAAAGAAGGATCACGCATTTATTGGGTTATTCAAATACATCACGCTTCACTTGAAAACAAACTGCAAACAGGCAAGCCTGTCATATTTTCTCCTCTTAAAACATAAATTGTCCTTGTTCTCATTTATACTCTAATCATTCAGTTAGAATCATGAATCTGCAGTCAAGCATGCACCAATGCACACCCTGGCCTAACTGTTCACTATGGGTTGAAACAGCTGTCCACTTGATGTCATTGAACTCAATGCAGTCAAAATTCACTGCATTTGTATGAAACCCTCCGTACAATTGCATTGGAACAGGATACATCATTAACAAACTCATTCAAAGCTGAATATGTATTTCCTTGAATTCAGTTCGTATCACAAATTTTGTTCATGCACAATGATATTAAATTGATAGGAGATGATGCCATGAGTTGGATAATTCACTGGGCGTGATGATCAGGCTTTAGTAACAGGTGGTCAGGCCTACCTCACTATCTTGTGTTTATATGTCTGAGAACAACAGGCTGCATGAATCAACAGCACCATGTGTCACAACAAGCACAGAACAAAGGAAAGGTCTGCATACTATTAATCTTTGACAATACTGGTTCAAGTCACTCTGGTTACATCATTGCAACATGAATACCAACACTTTAATCGTGATCACAATCAAGGAAAGGTTTAATCAGGAACAGCATCAGGCCAACCCAGCCCAGTTATGTCTTTGCACACTACTTGAATACTAACCACTGTCAGGGCCACCATCCTGACTCTTAAACTGTGCCATCTTCTTCTCCAGCTTCTGTTGTCTACGTCGCTTCATGACGGCCTCAGGATTAGACACCGTCCTCGTGAAGCTCGTATCTGGTAGTTCATTATACAGCTGCTCGGCGGCATTCTCCTTCCCTTTCGCTCTAGCCTCCTTGTTCTTCTTCTTCTGGTCTTTCTTTTCGCGTTTTGAGAGTTTGCGTTTGAATGGCTGCGGTGTGACGCCCTTGTCATGGAAATCTTCCATCTGGAACAGTAGTTTGTGTGAAGTTAGGTTTGCAGTTGTTGACATGATCTACTCTTCATAGCAGACATGCTAGCTAGTGCAGGTTTCTCATTACCAGGATGTATTATCATTGGATGAGTGCATAGCATCCCATCACGTATCAAGCAAATATTGGGAACAAGCCTACTTACAAATGCTGTCTTGACATCCTCACGCTTGAGCAGAAACCGTCCCTCCCTGTCGTCCTTGCCCCAGGTGAGCTGTACCTCGAGGGGGTGGTCCTCATCGTCCATACGTCGCTCATCTGAAGATATAACACAGTAGACTTAGAGGCAGAACATTGTGGCTACACTCAGTCATGGGTCAATGAGACACATACATGGACATGTTGGGAGTTAAGGTTTTTACAAAGAAATGCAGCTACTGTTTTTCAATGGATCATGAAGCCTATGATTTGCTGCAGCGTTGGTTGTCCTGGTACATGTAATAGATGTGGCTCTGGATGGAAGCTTCCACTGATGGCGATGACCAAGCCCTATTTTTGGTCAACTCATTGAACACACCTGCCCCAGGGTTGTTTTAGCAGTATGGTGACCATTCTATCAGGAGTTGGATTTAGTTTCTGATAAGACTGCAGTTATCATCATCAACCTGACTCTTTCTTCAATCATCATTATCGCTAACTTGACAAGAAATGCCTGCCACAGTAGCACAAATCAGAACGTGGTTATCAGGACATATTTCTGCCGATAGTGGACTCCATCAGTTTGATAAAGCAAGCCCTTCTGATTCCTGGAAGCAACCCAAGCAAAGGAATGTGCGATGCATGCACCATTCCAACAATATGCCAACAATTTAGATTAACAACAACAGAATGTACCCAATCACCACCCATTGTACAGGGTGAGAACTGAGAATTGTTCAAGACTAATACTTGAAATCTAGGTTAATAACATGTGAATCAATCACAATAGTTATTGTAATTGTATTGCATTACCAACAAGAGTGGAATATCTTCTCACAAACTTAACCTTACATTTCAGATGTGACCTCTGGTAATTTCATTTGACATCCATTGTGTATTAATTACCGATATATTGAAGGAATATGAACTGATAGTCACAGTTTACTCTCCTGTCATAGACACCCTGCTAAGTTTTGAGCAGATGATCAATTTAAGATTGAGTCACTTTCATATTTTTTACTATAAAGACAACAAAAAGCTAGCAGTTGTTGAGCCCATTACTCAGGTCTGAATCTGTCAAACCCCGGCACACTCAGGCCACCCCCAAGTGACTACTGACCATGAGCGAATGCTAAGAAGAAGAGAAGACCCCTTGCTGAAGTATGTGATATATGGCAGTGGCTTGAGATAACAGCCCCTGGCATTGTGAGATAAGGCAGGTCTGAACCCAGCATTGAAAAAGTGCAGGGATGCGTCATTACCAAAACTATCACTTGATTGTATCTCACCAACTATTGTCCTGGCCACTATTTTAAGATTTTGGCACTGACGCCCAGGGTTTGAATTCAACAAGAGAGTCAGTGGTGACAGGGGTCAAAGACCCTGTTGGGGAGGACAATGGGTCCCTTGTGATGAGGGATTATACACCTGACATGCCTGATGCTGTGCGACATGTACATGTATGCTTAGATACAACGGAATGCGGGTATCTCAAGGGAGAGAAAGAAGAGTTCATGGTCAGTCGGAGAAAATTGCAGTATACGAGTTATCAATTTGAAATGTACTGTTCTGAGTCATGACAGGGGTCATGAACCAACCAGATAGAGCTAGACTCTTAGCCTTGTGTATGGAAGGACAGTAATATTCCAGGAAGGTTAATATTGAGGTCAAGGCATCATTCACGTATGCATGAGTACCGGTATTGATTCTCAATGCAGGCCAACAACTCACAACACAAGCTCAAATTATCCACTAAGTAGGCAGAGTCTTATCATTTTCTTTCCTCAAGCAAATATGGATGTGCAAAATTGTTTTTTCTGATTGTGAAGGCCACAAGAAAACAAGGAGTACTTATACCATATATACCAACTACAGACATGGAAGTGGGCGTGATAAAGGGGTTTTTGTTGCCCACTTGTCAACACATTGGTCTTACAGCATAATAGTAATAATACACTTCCATTGAAAAGTAATAATGTGATTTACATATATGGATCGAGACCAAATTGGAATGTTTTTGTGTTCGTAGTGGAATCGACCATGCATGCTGTGGTTTAGGCCCAATTGATTGAAGCTCAAAGTGCAAGGGTTGGCCTAGAATGGCAGTGTAACCAATCACCTAAATCACAAGAGTGAATGCATTTATTTCAAATTAACAACCAGAGTTGGTCACCGCTATCCAGAAAACTCTCTCAATGAACATTCTTTTTCAACAAGTCATAGCCAGTCTTAAGGATTTCCATGGCGTGTCCGACTGCATGCAAGCTAATAAATGCCTCTGTACACTACAACTTTTACCAGACACTGCCAATACTCTTTCTAAGAAATCTCGAAAGCTGTCAATAGTAATCTCCCACTTCCAAGAAGGGCAAATGACTGTTAGTTGATAGCCCTTCACCCATTCACTTTTTACTCACTAAAATTCCAAGTTCAAATAAGGACTTTGTTTACAAACCACTGTGTTATAACTTTAGATAAAGTCTAATCAGGCAAACAAGAATCACAACATTCTGATAGCAAACCAAAACATACCACACAATCTACCGAGAAAAGGTTTTACTTATCATAATCATTTAGTTAGTTTCAGTTTTGAAGGTTTGTCTAGGGAGAACCAAACGATTTGTCACACCTTGGGCACACATTCCCTGACCCATATTACACCACACCAACCCATCACAATAGTCAGGCTGGCTGTCTCCACCCAAACTCTGATTCACCATCTCCAATTGATTCATGATCGGCTGGATGTGGACACCACTCTCATATTCAGCGGTTCATGGTTTAATCAATATATAATCATGGCCTACCTGACAACTAATAAAATCAGGCGTCAGCTAAGATTTGATAAGATAAAGGTACATGTAGGTGTTGGTCACATTTGAGATCAGCGCAGAGAGGCAAGATACAGCTACGAAAGGAGGAACTTCAATGGTCTGTGCATGTCTGGCAAAAGTGTGTAAACCATTGTAGTATTGTATCACTGTCAGAACAGCATTGCCAACAACCAGCCCCACAACTTCATTCCCCAAGCCAAACCTTTACACTATGGTCAGCCAGCCACTTTGATATTTTTAAAGCCACGATCCCCTCAATCAACTGTGGCAAATTCAAAATTTGTAAAACATTTCACAATCACTGATCAGATCAATCATTCAACATTGCCTTCATTCATAGTTCACTCAACAAGCCTGATCACCCATTACATCATGTACATTTCTACTTTATTGGTGCTGGTGCACAACCATTCACGTCACATCTAAGGACATGGAAAGTGATGTGTGCTGAACAACAGAAAAACATGGAAAATCAATGGCACAGCCTTAAGTATTGGTATTTCTATAGGATAAGTACAAACACCATGAACTAACATACTTACACTGCACAATGTGGAACAAAACAATGTCAGATGTACATTGTATGAGGGTCACAGCATGCCAGCATGTATAAGGGGCTGAGAGCTGAAGAGACAATCCCTTGATTTGTGCTACCAAAGTGATTTTTCTTGAAACTTGCATGGATGACACCACTGTCTAGAATACAGTAGGGCTACAATATGCTCAAGAACAATTAGACAGATTCGAACCTCCCTGATACATGTGATTCTAAATTGGCAGGAGCCAGGATCTTAAAGTCTGAGGAGAGATCACTGTAAAGCCAGTCTGTGATTACGACACTGAGTTGAGGCCACCACCTCATTCAACTCACCTCCATCAGCATGCACCTCATAAAGACAATACTTGTTCATAGACAACATTCGCATGTCCGGACGGAACTTCTCGATGAGAGTCTCGAGCACTGCATTGACAGTTGCTGTGCTGGAGACTCGGACGCATTTTGTTGAAACTTTAGCTCCTTCTGATGCATCTTGGTAGAAAAATCGCATAACACCAAAGAACTCCAGGCTCTGAAAAGACAACAAAAATTATAGTTTATACATCAAACATGATAAGATGCCATTTCAATGATTATATCAGAATCTGTTTTCAGGTCTTGCGGACTATCCTCAGTCATCTCAGTGATGCAGTTGTCACTCCAGTCATGTAATTCACTTCAGCCCCCCCCCCTCATTGTATGTCAGGTATAAAGTTCAGAAAGGATAGAATAAATTTCTTTTTATCAACCACCACATTAGTAACAAATGAATGGCATTCACTTCCTGCACTACCTTGAGACAGAGGAAATCTGAGCCTAATTACGATCCATTGTTCTACCACCAGACACCTGCCAAACATAACATTCCAAGAAAAGAATAACACTAGAATGTGTTATTCCAGACTCATACATGAAGGTTCCAGTACTTGCACTGGACACGCCAATTTGTGATGTTGAGAGTGCGCGAAGAATTCACACGTGGGGGAAGTGAGTCCGAGTGAGAAAAGCTCTGCTGTCGTGAGCAGCACAGAAGTTGGGACTGGGCGGTCATTCTGGCTTTTCCCATGATACAGCCGTGTACTACTGAGTGAGAATGATCACATCGAATCATATTTGAACACACCTGGCTTGATTAAAGGGCTGCAAGGCAGAGATTACATAAACATTCCAACAGCTGAGCGGAGGAATGTCAAACTGATATAATTTTTCACACAATATTTCATCACTGATGAACACTCTGACTGGATGTCATCGTACTGCATGCGCTGATCTGTCACAGTATCAGCTCTAACAATCTGTTGCCACACTCGTCCCACATGTACCAGGACTTTCCGACAGACACCAAAAAGCCCTTTTGGAGGGGTTTCCGGTGCTATATGTGATTGTTTGTGTCCCTTATACATCGATACAAAATGCCTCGACAAAGACCTGATGAGTCCATTTCAAATATCTGGTTGGCCACATTGTTTATGTAGGATGAGTGTGGTTACTACTAGTGTGACACTATCCACCCCCTACCCATTAACCCAAATTGTCTGGCCCTTCGTCAATTTGACGTCTTTGCTGGTTGTCATCATTATATTTCCATGAAGATGATCAATCATGCCACTTGTTACTTCCGGCTGAGTTGTTGAATGTTACAAGGAGCATGCAAAGATGAGTAACAAAGAGTGGATATTGTTGGAATGCGCGCATAAACAACGCCTAAGTTATCGAAACATTCCTACGATGTCAAGTAACCAATGGAATGTGGACATAATTATCAGATGTGTGATAGACTACTTCATGCCACTTGCATTTTTGGAAAGATTCTAGTATATGCCACTGCCGGATAAGATCTCTCCTTGGTTGAAAACTACATGTCCTACAGTACCTTCAAGTGACCTCATCACCTGCCATGGTGGAGGGTACCCCATGGTGGAGGGTACCCCATGGTGGAGGGTACCCCATGGTGGAGGGTACCCCATGGTGGAGGGTACCCCATGGTGGAGGGTACCCCATGGTGGAGGGTACCCCATGGTGGAGGGTACCCCATGGTGGAACCAGTGGAGGGATTTCTCCCCATCATGGTTGGCCATGAAAACACTCTATCCACTCGTATTTTGAAGCTATGAAGAACATGTCTCTTTATGCCAAAGAAGTGTCTAGGCCGACAATACATGACCTATATGGTTTGACAATAAGTCATAAGTGGCCCCCAGCAAGGGTATTCAGGCAGAACTAACCTAAACTTACAAATATACACATACAACTTCAATACCGAATACCCTGCATTACAATAGGGTAGACATGGACATGGTCTGTTGTATGAACAACCTTTGAGAACACTTTAAAGATCCAGACAGAAAACTTGTACGGTTTTAACTGAAACCAGGGACTGTCACTAAACGTCTAAAGCCAATTTGGCAGATCATTATTGCAATATTGGACTAGTAGTAGTAGTTTGCACCTGGGTTTCATCTGTCATTGTCAATCACTGCAGTATTCTTCAGCAATATACAATTACAAGCATGCAAGGGTGTCATGGTTTGCATTACAACTTAGCCAATGGCTCCAACGGTTTTTTGAAGTGGTTGTTAAAAGCAACCTATACTGAAATGGCAGAATTAATATACCTAACCCGAGTATAGGGCGGCCATATTGAAAACAAAACTTTGTTCAGGCATGCACACGACGAACTGTACAAAATGCACGGAGCAGAGACAACTCGAAAACAGTACCCTAAAAAACTGGGTCTCCATACGTCCAAACAAAGCAAAGTAAAAACTACAAAAGTTACTGGTTGATATCAACAGAAATGGAGGTAAATGTAAACTAGTTTTAGGGGAAATCACAACCCGGAATAGATATCAAACAACCCAAAAGTTTGGAAGTTTTTAAACGTACCACAGGATCCGGAACCGTCAAAGCGAACAAATCCAAGCGATTTGCATTCCATTCTTGAATCTGTTTTGCGAGTTGTTCCCTGTCCACAATCATATTTATTTGGTCACAAAAGCTTCTAAATATCCTGAACTATATCATCCCTCGCTCATAATCGTAAAATCCAAGCCTAATAATAGTTTATTGAGGGAATCCCACGGAAAGTGTATCACATCGATCTCAAATTGGCTTGTTGACTGATCATATTGAGTGCCGGTCGTTTCGCTCCATGACGTTTTCGCCCCCAGTGGTTTCGCTCCAAATCAAAGTCGTTTCGCTCCAAATCGCAGTCGTTTAACATCGCTTTTTGGGACTTAGCAGGCCTAGGCAAGAGGGTTAACACCTTCAGTGCCGAACCACGTAGATACGTGCCCCCCCCGATTTGAGCTGGTTATTGGAGTCTCCTGGACATTATGAAAGAAGTACGCCATCGCCATCTTCAGGGCAAGGTAGGAACTGAAAATACCGTGGAAAGACCGTTTGGTCTATTCAGTTCCTACCTTGCCCTAAAGATGGCGATGGCGTAGTTCAGAACTTCAAATGTCTTCATGAAAGAACTACGCCATCGCCATAACGACAGGATGCGCTGATAACGACAGGATGCTTCATGCTTCTCTTGCTTCCTCTCCCAGTCCCACATTTCCAATCGCCCCTAGATCTACGTGCTGACAACATGATGAGAGAGATGAGGTAGTCACAGCCAGGCCGAATCAGTCCTGGCTGCTCCACCGTGTTGACAAGGTGAGAGAGATGAAACGGTCACAGCCAGGCCAAATCAGTCTTTGCTGCTCTGCCAAGTTGTCAACATGATGAGAGAGATGAGACAGTCACAGCCAGGCCACATCAGTCTTGTTGGCTGCTCTGCCTAGTTGTCAGCATGATTAGAGAGATGAGACAGTCGCAGCAAGGCCGAATCAGTCCTGGCTGCTCCACCGCGTTGACAACATGATGAGAGAGATGTGACGGTCACAACCAGCAAGGTTTAAAGCACAAGTATCAGGAATATCACTTCAAAAGGATCATTTAATTTATTAAGACAATGTAAGTTTTCAAATCTAGATATATGAGAAATTTCTTTGATATATCTACTATGACATCTTCTCTGATATACTTCTAAATAGCATACCATAGACGAGGCATCATTACAAGAAAATATCAACATGTCCTAATTGTAAACCATGGGAACTCGTTCCCCGAAGTGGTGTCTCACTGCTTAAAGGGATTTGGGTCATATTTTCCCAAAACAGCTTCTCTTCATTGGTTTGCTGCTCTAAGGGTTCTGCGACTCTTTCCAGTGGGCTGGGGATTTCTTCCAGGCCTAACTCTGGTCCCAGAAGTTGCTGTTAGGCTGCTGGTAGGGGGATTTCTGCTCAGGCATCATGCTGGAGCATTTTTAACATGCGGGGTGGGCATAGGAGAAGTCAACATCACAAACATTGTGTTTGGGTAGACAACCTGATGGTCCAGGAAAATGGAAATGCCGTTATACGGCACAATGCCGTAGTGCAGTTATTATGCATACGATTCTACTGAGCATTTTAGAGACGATTTTGGTACTCCACGGGAAGTCCGATTTTTATGCCTGTGGGTTATTACTTGCATTAGCCACTTAGAATTGTTCGATTACGCAGGCCCACTGTTGCCTAGAGTTGAGCGTTTAATGTTTACTTGTATGCTTTCCATGTCCGCGTTCGCTCATACACTTGTAAACCAATATCGGGTCGTTATCGACGGTATGATTGATAGCGGCCGATAGCGACGTTCGACACGCGCGAGATGAGTGCGGCGTCTGTTGCGGAGAGGTCCGCGCCTCCGCTCTTCGTCCTGATGTCGAAGGACAGTCATGGCTCCACACCCTGTCCCGTCAATGCCTCTAGCTGGAGGGGGCTTGGGGGTAGGGTACCGTCTAAGGATAGTATAGAGTTCGATAAACAGTTGGATAAGATATCACTTTGGATAGAAAGATGGGATCATTTAGAGGTAAGGGTTACTTTTCTAAGTGTCTAATGGTCCCGGTACCGTTCTGGTATAACACTGGAGATTTTTCACCCGAAAATGTGCACAAACAGTATCAAGACTGTTGACCAACTGATTCTGATACGAAATCGCCCATATAAACAGCAGGAAAGCAGTAAAGCAAATAATAGAGTTGAATCAGCCGGAATAAAATATCTTGACCCTCAAGCCTTGGATCCATTCCGCCGACCCGAACTCCATAAACGGACCGATTAACTCTGATGGTTCAGAATGGAATAAAATGATTGGATTTACTATATATACGCCAATGATGCCATTACCGATTTAGTCATTAAACATTCAGAACTTGTTTGATTGATTGTGGGTTTCTTTCTTGATAATTAGAAAATTAAGACAACAATTTGTTGGGCTCAGTTGAGGAACAACATTACCTGGAGGTGATAGTCTCCCGGATTAGTCCATCTCGTCATTCTATTCATGGGGTGAGGGACGAGGCCGGTCCACAGCGTCCAGAGTGTGGAGATGATGAATCAAGTCACCATCTCCTCTTCTTGGCGTTTAACAGGCGTTCCATGCAGGCTTCACCATGCAGTTTGGAGATCTCAGAGCATTGTGTGTCAAGATGCGAATTTCAGGATGCGACATGCCTTTCGGAAGACACAATCGACTAAGTGTCGCCTGAGGATCTCCAAATCTTTCTTCTTTTTTTCAAAATGAACTATTCAGCTCTGGGCACTGTCAAGGGGAGAAACAACCATATTTAAGACATATGCATTATATATTACAATATTATAGCCAGCAAGGGGCCTGGCATAGCTGGTGGGCAAACCGTGGTCCCCACATTTTGTTTCAAAGCCCTCGTCATTAGCACTATGTGTTACCACAGGCTTAATTCCACTATACCGGCTTTTTCCTTAGGGTAGGCATGTTACCACCGAGCGCAAAGGTAAACACTATCTCAGCCATGTAGTTAAACTGGACTTAGCATTTGAACTAAGTATGGCATAAGTCAACTATTTAGCCATTGTTAATTGGATATTTGATAATGTCATTATTCAAGTCTGACGAACAAACGATACGACTATCGTTATACAACACTGAGCATGACGACGTTATTGTAGATGACAAGGGATCGTTTTAAGCAGACACTGGAACCACCAACTTGGTCTTTATTGTAGATGACACGGGATCGTTTTAAGCAGACACTGGAACCACCAACTTGGTCTTTATTGTAGATGACACGGGATCGTTTTAAGCAGACACTGGAACCACCAACTTGGTCTTTATTGTAGATGACACGGGATCGTTTTAAGCAGACACTGGAACCACCAACTTGGTCTTTATTGTAGATGACAAGGGATCGTTTTAAGCAGACACTGGAATCACCAACTTGGTCTTTATTGTAGATGACACGGGATCGTTTTAAGCAGACACTGGAACCACCAACTTGGTCTTTATTGTAGATGACACGGGATCGTTTTAAGCAGACACTGGAACCACCAACTTGGTCTTTATTGTAGATGACACGGGATCGTTTTAAGCAGACACTGGAACCACCAACTTGGTCTTTATTGTAGATGACACGGGATCGTTTTAAGCAGACACTGGAACCACCAACTTGGTCTTTATTGTAGATGACACGGGATCGTTTTAAGCAGACACTGGAACCACCAACTTGGTCTTTATTGTAGATGACACGGGATCGTTTTAAGCAGACACTGGAACCACCAACTTGGTCTTTATTGTAGATGACACGGGATCGTTTTAGGCAGACACTGGAACCACCAACTTGGTCTTTATTGTAGATGACACGGGATCGTTTTAAGCAGACACTGGAACCACCAACTTGGTCTTTATTGTAGATGACACGGGATCGTTTTAAGCAGACACTGGAATCACCAACTTGGTCTTTCCGTTATCGGTTTCTGTTTGTTTCTTTCAGTTTACTTTTCTACTTAATCGATTGTCTTTGTATGCCCAAAGCATCGTAAAACCATCATTTTTCCGACAGTCTTTCTCGTTGGGGGAGGAGGGGGGGGGGAGACAGATAACTGAGGACACGGAAAGGCAGTTGATAAAAACCCTCGGCGTAGAGACTTCCGGGGCAGTCCCATTCGTCATCCTATTCATACTGTCTCACAGCTAGGGTGAGGCCGGTCCACTGCGTCCGGAGTAGCTCAGCGCGGCTCAATCTCTCTTTGTTGCTGTACCTTGGTTGATGGCGTTGGACGCGTTCGTGAGTGGGAAAGCCGCCGGGTGAATTATAAAATCAATTCGGTCTCGTTGATATTCTTCTGAGAAATTGCCGTTAAATGATAGTATGGCTGCCACATCGAATGGTGTGACCATATTGAACATAGGAGGACCAATAGAAAATACATGGAAAAGTCATGTAGACGACTTCACCCCCTGCGGGATGCCACTCGACGGGTCTAAAGAACGTCGGACAGTTTTATGTGTTGAATAAATGAAAGGGATTTGCCCAAGGGCTTAATCAGCACGGTTCCAAGTTCGCTATTCATTATACTGTAAAATCGACCAGGGACCGTCAAAACTCCACCTTATGCCAATATTTACCTTTTCCAGAGATGTCACATCCTCGAGATTATACTGAACCACAGCAACTACAACCAGTTCCAGTTTCTCTGGACGGTCATGCAGCCGGCGCTTCACAGGGACTTCATGTACTCCGCCAAATCTGTATACCCCACCATGAACTTCACCCCTATCAGTACCACCATCAGCAGGGCCATGAAGGTAAAGAAACTTTTCATTGGCCAGTGATTTAGATGGTAACATCACTTCTGTTAATTTCTATACTTGCTCATTTGACAAATCATGTATCAGTTCGCAATTCTAACTGGCCATCAGTAAAACCATCGGCATCGGTAGTATCAGTATAAGCTGGCAAAGAGTACTAATTTCTTTATTCTTCCCCCAAACAAAGGACAAACTAATGAGGACAACTCACAAGGAGTCCTTCCATCGCATCAAAAGCGCTTACCTCCGCGACAAGGTCCTGACCATGGGAGATGATGGACAGGTCATATCACTCAAAGTCAAAAAGGGGCAGACGTTATCAGCAGAGTCTGTGAGGTTGCCTAGCGTCGAGCAGGACACCAGCCCCGTCAGACCAAACTCCATCTTGAAGAATAGTCAGTGGGTGAAGCAGGAAGTGAGGTGCGTTTCCAAGGACACAGATGAAGAGGCAGACGATGTGATGTCGAAAAAACCCAACAAAACACAGAATCTTCTGGTCCTGACTCACCCAGATGAGAACATGAGTCAGAGGTAAGAATCGAAAACAACAGACAAACTATTAAATCGTTCCAGTAACGAAAAGTGGGGGAAGGTTTAATAGCAGAGGACGAATTGAAACAACGATTTCTGAGTGATGGTTGCGAATCGTCACCTACGACAAGTACTGGTTCTCTTCTAAGCTTTGTACGTTCAATCTTCGCGCGAGGAGAAAATTGCTGATTTAAACTTACATGCCTCATAAGGCCAAGCATTGGACCCGCAAGGGTATCATCAAAGATTTATAAGGCTCACTTATATATTTTTGGCATCATTTATCGATAGTGAATACATGCATTTATTTCCACGAGCAGCAGTTGCCACAAGGGGAAAACCTTTGACGTTCCAATTCAGTCTCTCGTTGCATCTCACTAGTTTATCCCATTGTTTCAGACGAGCCAAATCGAACAAGCCAAAACCAGCAAGTACTAAACCCGAGTCAAACTGGAATGAGAAGAAGCCAAAGTCAGCAGCCAAGAAACAGGATAAAAAGGACAAAGAAGTGTCGCTGTTCGTGAAGGAGAAACCATCTGTTTGGGAGATCATACAGTCCGGCCCTGCTACACTCAGGTTGGTTTCTGCTTCATCGCTCGTCCACTCATTATGGTAGTGTCTACTTCTCGACAGGGGGCGCTGTCTTTTGGAAACTCTTCCTCCTTTCCCGTTCAGGTTCCCTTCATGCACATAGCAACATCACGGGGCGCTCTGACGGGTGTCGCGTAGACACATTATGTGAGGGGAAATGGTTCAGTTAGGCTGAGAATAATTACCCTGACATTCACTCATTGTCTACCACAGGTAGAGGTTCTCATAGTGCAGCAGCCTTATGCATTATGGTAAAATGCATTAGTATGCTGCCACCACTCCCTGTCTTCAATAGCTCTAACGCCTGCTAACTACATCATTTAGATTTTTGGAGATGGCCCCGAGACGACATATCCAAGATGAAGAATGCCCCAGACAACATCTGAGTGAGATGGACAGAGAGACAACCAACACGTCTGAGGCCTACAGTATCAGGTCGTGGAAGAAGAGGAGGAAAGATAGAAAGGTAGGTACACAACCGCAAGACTGATATGTCAAGTATAGAGTCACTGATGAGGGCATGGACGTCCGCATTATGTTGCCGAGTTATAGGAACAACTCCTTCTCCATAGATGTTCTCTTATAGTTAGCCAAGTTGAAGGAACGCCAACATTTCCGTAGATGTTCTCTCCTCACAAGATAACTGAGTGAAAACAACGCTCCATTTCATTTGCAGACAGCCCGAAGTCACTCGGAGTGCCAATTCGGTCCCTTCAAACCTCTGCCTGAAATCCAGGTGCAACCAAACCAGAATCTCGAGCCGCACCAGGGCATCTCCTCCGAGGGTTGGCAGACCCTCACATGGTATACTAACAACTGGGATGGTAAGCAGGATTTCGAATGACTTTACTTAGGCTTATATGAGAGAGAATAATCGAACTAATTTCATATCAAGTGAGACAGTAAACTGACACGTTGCATTAAAAACTACGACTTCCTTTATCGCAGAGATTCCACTGAAAGCCTCTGATCTGCTTCCGAATACTGTAGTTCGATGGACCAACATTTTTACTTTCATTGGTTCTGACAGACAATTCGTTGACGGGCATTCCATACTGTTTGTATTCCAGACGTGCAGAGGAATGAATTCCTCCACAAAGTCCTTCTGAAGTTGGACCCTCGACAACATTACTTTATCTCAAGTTTCCTCTCGGTAAGAAACGTTACGCTACTTTTGAAGTATAATGATATTGTCGAGCTGAGAACACAGGAGTTACGCCAGAGTGAGATCATCTATACACTCCGGACGCGGTGGACCGGCCTCGTCCTGTCGCCATGAATAGAAAGAAGGACGATCAGGATGACGATATGGACTGCACAGGAGTCTATCACCCATCATGACCATTGACTCACTTTGTCAAAGTGTAGTTTGTTGATACTCGTCGGTGGTATAGTATCAAAATTGAGACCCTTGCTCTGGTGATAGTTGAGCAATTTCTCTTCGGCAGGTGAAGCAATATCGGGACTTCATGTTATTACTTCCAGAGAAGATAGCTATCAAGATTCTTGGCTACCTGTCCCCAGCGGAGCTCATCACTGCTGGTCGGGTAAGTCACATCTCGACAGGGCAAAGGTAAAAAGACAGTAAAAAGACGTTTCGACTTTCACGAGCGCACTTACCTGTGGCTATATTCAGTATCGACGGTGGTCGAGACGGCTCCAAACCGATTTGTAATGATATACTTGTATCAATGGGATTACACTTTTGTCGTAATGTACAACCCGGACGCTGTTGGACCGGCCTCGTCTTGTCGCCCAGTACATATAGGGGAAGGACGATCAGGATGACGCAATGGACGGCATTGGAGTCTAGTTGTAATGAAGTTGTTCATCTTCTCATTTGACATGTAGGTTTGCAAGCGATGGCAGAAGCTGTGCAACAGTAACCGTCTCTGGAAAGCAAAGTGCGAAGAAGTCCAGTTAGGTAGGTCGTGTGGGTACATTTTGCACAATCTGCGGCACATTGTTCTCATGTTGCAGCAATATGCACTGAGCGTCTTCAGACCATTTCTTGCATCTGTAATTTAGGAAGAGCGAAGGTCGCCGCAATGTCCTTTTGTGCTCGAGTCGTCTTGTACGCGGCCCGCATATACCTGTCGATCATTCCATGTCCTTTTGTGCTATTGGTTTGTCTTCTTTTTCTAGATGTGCCGATCATACAATCGAATCCGAAATGGAAGACAATCTTCAGAGAGAACCTCTACCTCCGGGCCAACTGGACTTCTGGCAAGTGTCGGGTGGTCGACATCAAGGGACATACTCACAGGTAACTAGAAATGAGGTTGTTCTGTTGTCGCTATTGTCTCCTTTTCGTTTTCGCATGGCGATTTCGTCGCTGTAAAAGACTGTTGTTTGACACCTTGCCTTTACTCACATCAATTCTGTCCTCCCTTCAGCGTGTTCTGCGTGACGTTTGACTACCGTCGCATGGTCACGGGAAGCCTGGACCGGACCATCAAGCTATGGGACATCAAGACGGGCAACCTCCTCCAGACTCTCAGGGGCCATCTTAAGGGCGTATGGTGTCTTCAGTTCTTCACAGACTCACTTCTAGTCAGCGGTTCCTACGATTGCACTTTGCGGGTAAATATTGATTGTCCTGGGCTTACGGGGCCGGATAGGCTAGTGCTTCTTCCTTAGGCAAGACCGTACACAACTAAGTGCCAAAGACTCCCGAGGCTGTCCATTCGTCACTCTAATCTTTCTTCTTGCTTTGGGGAGAGACGAGGACGATACCACTGCGTCCGAAGTGCACATCCTACTTACATATCATCAGTTAACACCAGATGAGGGTCTCCAAAACAAGTTCTCCTCTGCAGTCTTAGATTTCGTTACCGTCATCGACTTCAAATGCCAATGTCCCTATGTCACATTCTTATCTTTTCTCCTCAACCTTTCTCGACAGATTTGGAACCTCCGCACTGGTCTCACTCTCAGGACGTTGATTGGTCACGACGGACCGATCTGGGCGATAGTCAGAAGGAACAACACCATGATATCGGGATCTCAGGACAAAACTGTAAGTATCATGTGACTGCATGAACTTGAAAATGGGTGGTTGTGTCTTCTTCTTCTGCATTCTCGATTGCAGATGAACAGTCCGTGACGAATGCTATCGTCTCATGTGAGTAGTAATATGCCTGGTTACTGTGAAGCTGGTCCTGAGTTCAAGTTCCAGAGGTCAGTACTCCTCCCTCAGGCTGCTAGTTCTAGGTATTTTGTCAGGATATGTAAAGTTTGTGTGTTCGTTGGCTTAAGGACGTTACCCTACGATTAGCTCTATGTTTTGCCAATGCGGGCGACCAGTCCGTATGAGTGTTAGTGTGAGACAATGTCACAACCAAGGACAGACGCACATATGATTAACCAATTCATTATTATTGTTTTCCAGGCCAAAGTGTGGGACGTGAGTCGGTGCATGATGATGAGGACGTTGAAGGGCCATACTGGCGCTGTGTTCGCTGTGGACATGGACGAGGAGGGCACACTGGCCATCACTGGGTCAGCTGACAGGGTAGGGAAGAAATTAAGTTCTATCTTACTATATTCGCCTGTTTCAACAATGGTCCTCTAGCACCAATTTGGTTGCAAATCTTTGACGATTTGGAGGTGAATAAGTTCTCATGATTATTTTCCTTGTAGGACAAATACAAGTTGTCCGCCAAATGAGACAGACCGTACATGTAGTCCTACGCTTTGGCTACCAATTAGTGTAGTTACTCCTCATAACAGACTTTCATCTTTCTCAAACCAGTCTGCTGATTTCCATCTCATCACTTCTTTCAGAGTGTGCGAGTCTGGGAGGTTGCCACAGCAGAGTGTACTCGTCTGATCTGGGCCAGCCACTCCTCCTCTATCATGTCAGTCAGCTGGAGCAAGGGCTTCATTGCCTGTTCATCCGGGGAGATCATCTCTGTCTACAACATGGAGGAAGGGAGGCTCATACGGACGTATAATGAACATAAGAAGAGGTAGGTTCACAGCATTAGGACTGTTGTCATCTCTACCAGCAGGAGACAGTTCTTACACACACCAAACTCTAGTCTTCATGTTACTATAGCATACCATTGGACTGCTTAGTACTATGCAGAAGGAGCTCCTATCGTGCACAACTTTGCTTGGGAGACAACAAGGGATGAACCATTCAAGTGGTTTATATGATCAGATACCTCACCTTATAAAAGTAGGTTAGGAGCCGTAACGACTCTCTGGATGACCAGCATCTCTTCTGCAATGGTAGTTGTAACAGCTCCTGGCTGAGTTTACAGAAGTTGCAATGGCTCTTTGGACAACCTATTTTAGGTTACACTGGTGTTTAAGTCCACTTGCGTTTCAGGATTGAATGTATCAAGATCAAGATAGGAGATCCAACTAAGGGTGAAGGTATGATTGTCAGTGGAGGGAAGGATGGGATGGTCAAGTACTGGGATCTTGCTTCGTAAGTAGCCCTAGTTGGTGGTTGTGACTTTGTCTTGGATCATCGTCATGAGGACAGCTGGTAGCAGCAATAGCCAACGCTCCATTGTTGTAATGGCTCCTGATTAACAGTTCTGTACATTATCGTCAGTAGAAAATTGTATACTTCAAATTCCCCATAAAGAGTTCTTGCAAAATAGAATTATAGTTCACAAGCAACTGAAAATGTATCTCAAGCACCCTGGATTTGGGAGAGCTAGTCATCGACATGTTACCATTGACTGCAATGATGTTCACTTTCCAGAGAGACCAGCATCCAGACGTTTGAAGGACATACAGACTCGGTCAACTGTATCGCATTCAACGAGCTACAGATTGCAAGTGCTTCATTGGATAACAAGATCAAAATATGGGACTTCAACTTGGAGAGTCCATAACAATATCACGTACTGTCAACTCAGTCAGGAGCAGTCATGACCTTAAAATGGCAGCACGTGCTTCGCAATGGAAAATGGTGTCTATAATATATTAGTCTTGATATCTCCTGATGTCACAGTATGGACAGAAATGGACTTCCTTCCGGAGCAGTGTATTTTTTAGAAACAGAGAGTATTAAACCTGTGTGCACCATATTATGTCAAAGACATTGTACATAACTTATATGGGAGTATTTTCATCAATAAAACATATTCAAAAGCAACACCGGCTTAATAATTTGACCTTTCTTCCCCCTTTGCTGTTGACCACATTTAGTCGACAGTAGCGTTTGTAAACAAAAAGAAAAACTGCACATTTCTAATAATAACAGACTTTATTCTGTAGATCATAAAATGAATGAGACAGAAAGTGCATGGCAATAAATGACTCTCAAGACTCAGCTGTACAATCACTAACTCACTTACTCACTACCTAGAGTCTCAAGCCAACAGTCGGGATTGACTCTCATGACTGCAAGACAGAGACCGAGCCACAAACCCAACACAGCTCCTTGCAACATGTACCAGAAGCCCATTGCGAGGTCTGTTATGATGAACTCAACACCTGATAGCCATCAACTTGGCCAGGTTTGGAGACCTGATCTCAAATCATACCACAAAAATAAACTATAAACCATTATATACAGTTGACATTCTCACATGAAATATACAATAGTCATCTTAAAACAAATAATGGCAGAAGATCATCTGACAAGTTCCATTCTCGCTTGGTTGCCATCACAATATTTCTTTAGTGCAAAGAATAATGTGTGGTAAAGAAACACATGAAGGTTTGAGTGTCAACGATCAACAAGACATTGATATATGAGTGAGATGTACACCAATTGCAGTGGTAAACTCACAAGAAGGTCATGATGCAATGATTATTAGCGTCTTTCCTGCATATATTGTTGATGCAATAACTTAAGAATTGACCTAGATGTCCAGTGATATGTACAAACATCTCATGTGAAGAGAGCTCCATCATCTCATCAAGGCTACATAATGGTTGCCCAACAACCTGCAGTTTACATACATAGCCACGAAGACTTTTCCTCGTATCTGATATCACAAGAGGCTCAAACTGTAGGGAAACACATGTCACATTATTACCAGTGACGAACACAGACCTAGCTATTCAATTCTCAAGGTAAATAGCTATTTACGGAAACACCAAGGCTGACAAGCAGGCCAAGTATACAACTGATAATTCATTTTGCTTGATACTGTGAAGCAACATATATCCAAATTCTGAATAATTCCTGATTTTGTCCCATTAAAATCTATGTACAAATTTCGAAGCACCCGTAACTGCTTTGGATTTTTGTATCATTTGTCTGACACCAGCACATGCCAGCAAGTTTCATTAAGTTTGTTAACCCATTACTGTCGATAGTGTAAACCTCATTGTAGCCTGACAAAACTGCTCCTTATTCTCAATCCATTGCAGAAGCCTGCCCACCCTCAACCTCCTCATCCCTCTCTCTCCGTAACATCGTACTAATAATGTCTGCGTAATAAAGTCCAAACACTGACCGATTATGTGAAACAAGGCGTAGGAACTGTCCGGTGACTTGGCTCAGCTCCGTCTCGACAGCTGATAGACCTGGGGGTAGCTTCATTGGACTTTTACATCCGGTCACCATTAGCTCTTTGATGAATTTATGAACACGTGCAGCTGTAAATGAAATTGAAGCATTGGTTTAAAAGACCTAACAGACACATTCTTCCACGAGTACTTTAGAGATGTTCTGAACTCAGAAGTCGCTTTTGATGGAAAAGTTGTAGAGATGTCATGCTCATCAGTCGGGGGCAAATGGATTTTCCTGCAGGAAACTGATGTAAAGTGCTTTGAACTGATGGGATGAAAGCAGGGCTTATTCCTACAATAATCTGCAATGATACTTCCAAATCACAGTCAGCAAGCCATATTCAGCATATTTACTTACTGATAATGGTATGAACAGGGTGCTGACTGTTGACGACCTCCACAAACTGCCCTCTGATAGATGACTGCTGGTTCTGATCAAGAGCTGGGAATGCATGTTTAACGAGACATTCATCCACTTGACGGATCACATGATCTGCAACGTGTGCTATTTTGCTCTTAATTTCACTGCAAAAGATGAGAAAGAGTTGCTCAGAACCATTTGTAATGTTCCTAGTTTGCTCTGCATCATGCTTTAGTCCATGACTGTGGCAAGTCCACAGGAAGTTAACCTTAACCCTGTTTGCTTCCCTGAGCATAGAGGTGCAAGGTGTGTTGGTTTGAGGTCACATTCATAGGCATTCACAGGCCTTTCATTTGCAAAACTCTAATCTTTAATTTTTTCACTAATACGACTTCCAAAATTGGCTGAAAAACACAAATGCTGGTTGCGGGTGTGCATGTGTGGTTAGTCTGCTGTCTTGCCCAATATGTTACTAAGTGTGAGACTTCTCCTACCTCTCTGGAACTCCATCAAGCAATATGGCAATTTCTTTCTTGAGTTTCTCCTTGAAGCCATTGATGCCAGCAATAGCCTGACCAGCTGTGGTGTATGTCAACAGAAGTAACGAAGAGATCAACGACAAGTTTTTTTTCTTGTCACGCAGATCGGAGAAACGGGTATAGTCCATCACCAAGGTCTGAAACATTGGAAAAGAGCACTTTGACATCAAAATCAGTTTCAGCCTGAGATTCCTACTGGGATTATCACCTGTGGTTGCTGTCTTCAGGAATGTCGCCCTGGGCGCTAAAGGATTAGTCTCTTTGATCCTTAGGGTCTAACTCTGAACGTGTTTCCTAGCTCATGAACATAGATCTTGACTTATTTCTACTCTATGATAATTGTACTTACCTCTGGATATAACTGTAAGTTCTCATCCCAGTTAAGAAGCTCGATATAGGCAGTGTTGAGAATGGAAGCCGGTGTCAGTAGGTTCTGTGTGCTTGATGCAGAGGCACCCTGGGATTGCGAAGAACTCTCCGACTGAAGTTTCGTAAAATTCCTCTCTAACCACTTTTTGGTCATTTCTAGGCCGTCCAATCCAATTTCTAGAATGAAAGAATACAGTTACCCTACGACCTCTCTGTGGGTGCACTAGCGTGGTGCTGATGCTTTACATTTCTTATAAGATCCACTGGATCCTAGAGCCTCTGACCTTCCACTTTCCAGATGGAGGACTCTAGTCTTGAGTTTTCATCCTCAAGAAGACGTTCAAGCCAAAGATTCCGACCAGGCTCAGTCCCGATCTTGGACCAACTGGTCAGCTGTCAGCCATTGAAGCATTACGATGCCCTTGTCTGAATGTCAACCCAACCTCACCTTCTTGTGCTGCAATAAAATCCTGGAACTTCTTCCTCTCATAATCTGCCGATTGCTGCTGCAGATACGGCCGGATCTGCTGGATTGTGAAGTTGGCCATGTCCATTTTCATCAAGTCCAAGACAGCAAATACTTCCCTGGATCACAAGGAGATAAAGAAGTGAGTTTCAGTTAAAGCTTGCCTGAATATAAAGAAGACTAAGACAACACATCAATTTCAAACGTACCAAATGACAGATCATTCCTCTATCTTCATGTTCAACTGTCTGCCCTGCCTGATTGTACTCATATTGTCATGCCATCATTCTGGCACTGCATTCCTAATCCACCAGGCAACAATGTATTGAAATAATGACAAATAGTATACGCCATATCTTGGGAGAAAGGGAACCCAAAATGGTAGCACTTTGAGGATATTGAAATAAGAACTTTAGATAGGTCTGCAGAGTGCGATAAACCAAACTCACTTGAACAGTGGCACAACTTCCTTCACCTCCCTCAACTTGGCAATTTGATCATCTCGGACGGGGGCACATAGACGAGCCATGATGGAGATGATGAAGTCAGCATAGTACATTATATCCATCGCTTCATTTTCTGCCTTTTGTTTAATAAGGTCAAGGTCAAGAACCTCCTCGATGTGGACTTTTAACCTTTGATGTTGTGGCAGTAAGATTGTCAGCAGAATCTGGAAAATAAAAATCAGAAGTTTATGAGTACAGTAGGAAACAAGCAAAATGGAAGTCACGAGTCAAGAACAGTTGAAAAGCTCAAATCCAAAAAACTCACCTCTTTGACTTCCGCCAGTAGTAGCAAAGCATGTGAATTATCTGGTGGATCTTGTGCTAACTTTTCTTGCAACACGTCCCAGAATACTTTGTGCATGACCTCCTTCACCTGTTTCTCGATGCTGAAACACGACACAAAATTTAGCTTACAGAAAACATCACCAGATACAAAGAGGATAAACTTACAACTGCTCAATGAAACAGATTGATTTCCTGCAGACAGACAAATTCACTTCAGATCAATATTACTCTCACAAGGTGCCAAGACCGATGACACTGAGAGAGGACAAAACCAGGGAGAGGAAAGACCAGAAGACCAGAATCTGATGATACATTTACCTGTTTTGGGGTGCTTCCAGTTTCTCCAGTTTGAATTCACTGTCAACTGCTATCTCGTGAGCTAGAGCCATGTTGGACACACCACTGGCAGCCTGCATTATGTTGTCAAAGGTGACAAACTTTGGGGGAGATGCTGAGGAAGAGAAGTTGTTGATAGAGTCATTCATGAATTCCTTCTAGTTCTAAATATCAATTTGATTTAGCAGCCATAATCAACTTGGAGTGGGACGTCGGCGCATAGTTTAACACACAGTAACGAGAGCATCCAACAGCTCCTTCAGTGACCACGTATGATCAATCCAAGAATATCAGATGACATGGCAAAACAAACATGCAACAGTCATGACAGAGTAGAAATGGGCAATGAAACTATTCAGTGTCATTACCTGCAACCACAAAAGGACTGACTGTCCTCCTTTTCTTCTGTAAGGTCTCAGCATCACTTGATGAATCTAAGCCGCTGACGTCTGAGGACCCTTGTGGAGGGAATTCTCCATCAAACGAATCATTCAACTGGTCATCTTGCTCATTGTGATCCATTTTGGTGGAATTAGAGTCTTGGTTCTTCTTGGTTGGTCAATTCTTTTCGCTGGATTCTGGAAGAAATGATTATTCAAAGATATGGTTACTACACTGGACTGAAAAGCAATGAAGAATGGAATGGAAACATCTACGCCAACAGCTAGCATGAGTTGGCCAATGGCAATGCCAACCACCCGGAACTGGATGTAGTAGCATGGTCAATCTACAGGATCTATATACTATCTATAGGCCTAGGCTATAGATCATCAATCACAATCACGGATTCACCAAGCATGATGATTGAATCAATGAATGACCACTGAATAATGAAACATTTTTAGAGTAGCTGCATTTACACTTACAGATCAAAGCATCTGACCATGAAGTCAATTCATACTATTCATAATCATGTAACCATACAGTTGAGTTGGCATGCATGTATATGCTGCTGTGCTGAAGCGTACATGTATATGCATGTAGATGTAGTGTATGCTGTGCATGTACATCATCATCAGCTGCATGGCTGAGGAAGCTACAAAATGATCAAGCTATCACCTACCTGTAGTGATAATCACCTGTACCATTCACACAAACATGGGTGTTAGGGCGTAAATCGTTTCTTGATGTATTTATGAACTGTCGTAATCAGATCGGTCGCATTCTATGTATTCACAAATCGGGATATTACTCATACAACCATCTAGAAGCTCCTTTTTCAGTGACATATGACTGAAGCACATTTACAATATTTACGGATATGACGTCAGACTCAGCGCCATTTTGTATGGTCAGAAATCTGGATATCTGTGGCCCGATAGTAAACAGAATCTGATAATAGGGGGCTACACCATACGGTGTCACCACAGATTACAGGTTAGCCTGGTACCACTGGCCACCGTCAGACGACGCTGTTGTGTTTGACCTATTTTGACTTTTGTATCGACGGGACGCAACAGCGTCGTCTGACGGTGGCCAGTGGTACCAGGCTAATTACAGGTCCGGAGTTTACCATAATACCTGCTGTGGGGCTAGTAAACAGCATCTGATAATAGGGGGCGACACCATACGGTGCCGCACAACAGATTACAGGTCCGGAGTTTACCATAATACCTGCTGTGGGGCTGGTAAACGGAATCTGATAATAGAGGGCGACACCATACGGTGTCGCACCACAGACCTACAGGTCCGGGGTTTACCATATACCTGCTTAGGGGGTTTACCTGGTGTGAAAAAATAAATCGCTAGGGGTAGATCCAAAGATACTCGGCCCCCTTTGTTGACATCGGCTATTTTAAGAAAAGCACATGGTAACTCCTTACCCACAATACATTGCGGACAAACATTACCACGTGTTTTTTTGTAGTTGTGGTTGTCGTGAATTATCTGCCACGAAGGCCACCCGGTAGCGACACCCGTATCACATTATTGTACTATTCCCCCAGATGTTTCAGTTGGGTGAACATTGCCGACAGAATAACCTTCCAAAAGGAAGAGATCTCAAGACATCGGGCACAACCTGCCACGCTTTCAATAGTGACAACGGTCCTCGGCCCCGACTTCAGTTTTTGGCGCAACCTGCAGTCTTTCCAATGCAATAATGGTCTCCAGCATCAGTGTCACAACTAGACTTCCCATCACAACCTGTAAAGACTTCCAATAGTGATGATGCTCAACCCAGAGTCGCAACCAGACGACAGTTTCAGACCAAACTTGCCATGTCTCCCATTGCTGACAGTCCTAACCTGCCTGGCCTCGACCTACAGCGATCTTCTGGTAAATTCTGCCGAAGATCATATGTATGTTCAGAACAGAAGTATCAACAACCACAAGACATGATTAAGACATCAAAACTTTTATTCCAGCTCTACATGTGTAGCTGTCACAACACAAGCTTAAAAAATCTTGTATAATCCTACTCTACAGGCAGCTCAAAACCTGCAATGACAACATCGCAGAGGGGGGAATATTTACACTTTATACAGTTCAGGGATGAGATTTATTCGGGCATTGAAAACCATTTAAAGATACGCAAAGTGCATGATTTTCAAATGAGAAGGTTGTCCCTATAGGATTCTATTTTAGTTGAAGATCTCATCACTACATCCACACTATGTCTCCAGTAACATTCTATTCGATTCAATTTATCATCATATGACAGAATTTGAAATTGTAAGGTCAATGTTTCAGGTAGAATTCAGATCTATTGAAAGTACTACTGGTCGATTATCTCCTCTTGTTTTCTATTCTTTTCACTTCCTGTATCTTTTACAAACAGCTCACACAATGACAAGGATACTGGCTGACACATTCTAGGATAACAGTGTCAACAGGAAGTAGTTTGAAGCAAACTATAGAAATAAGTGAACAAGTTCAAGCCTGAAAATAGGTTGCCTGGTTTCGCGACCTGATCATACTGGAGGCAAGCACAAACAATATGTTATACACCAGATCGGCTCGCAATAGCATGCCTCTAGCCATCTTATTTCCAAATCAAATTTCAACATTTCATAAGAGAGTCGGTCAGTTCTTATACAATACATAGTTCTTGCAGACATTGACATGCAAATGTTTAAAACAGCAAGTATCCGTAGATGTTGAACATCAGATGTGCAATGAAAGAGGTAGGACACATAAATACTGCATCATTACAAGGTCAGTCAGTATGTTCAGGCTTGGTACAATCAGCGGTGACCAGAGGTCACACAAAGTTATCTTGAAAAGATTTTGCACACACGATGAACATAAAGCGTCTAAATCATGCTAGAAGAAAATCAAATGAAACATTGATTATGAACACCGGTGAACCGATTCACTGAGCTAAGATTATTGAAGGAAACTGCATATAATTTACCCAATGTGTACATGTATTTTGACATTAACAATTTGTGCAGTCAACTCAACCTGCAGTAAAAAGCTCTGTATTTTTATTAACTTCTATCCATTCAATGCATAAACATTTGATGTATGTCTCCTGTAACATCATCTCAAGGTAATAAGTACATTCCATTTGAATAATAATCAAGTTTTCATTTATTAGTAGAATTCTTCAACAGCAGAATACAGCCACAAGTGCAGACAGTATCACAAAAGTTAAATCCATATTTTGATAAATTTTCTGAGAACATCCTCAAGGTTTCACAAATGGCTAAATAATTTCCCATCAAAGTCCTTGTACTGGGCCAGGACACTCATGATAGGTACTTAGAAGCGGTAATTTCAAAGATTTGGCTGACAAATGGCAAGATTCTGCAGAAGCAAATGTGGCTATGTTCCATCAGAAAACACATGTCACATATTGACTTTACTCCGAAGACTCATTGCCTGTATCCAAATGATCTTACTAATCACAAGTCCATGATATCGCCTCCCAAAACTCGCTGCCTCATCCATATTTGACAATACAACTCGTCCTGGTATTCCACTTCCATCCACCACGATATGCATTGAGGAAAGAGTTCATAACACTGATCCTATCCAAAACAGTTGTATCTTAGTTAACCCTGGAATGAAGCAAAGCACACAACTTCACAGCCACTTTTCATAGCTAGCAAACGCAAGAAGTAAACACCCTGCCAATGTGAACTTGATTTTTTGGAGACTCTCCCACGTCCACTGAGACCGAGCCCATTGACCACTGATAGTCATTTCTCATCACCCATAATACAAAGAGAAAAAGAAAGTCATTTGAAAAATCGTTTTCAAATCGATTTTGTAGAACGTGTTTAGCCAACTCACAAGATGCATCCCCAAAATTCATGATATAAGAGCACCAGGATAATGTGAGTCCTTGTAATGTATTCTCCCTACTCGGGAATGTCCACCTCTGTGCACCAAATGCCTATGTATTCTCCCCACTGAGGGATGTGCGTGCACCTGACACCAACCAACACATTTGACTACAATCACTTACTGTATGTACCAGAGAGGGCATGCAATGACCAGCTAGAGGTTTACAAGAACCAAGCAAGTCCACCACTCATGATTTCTAATGTTCACATTTCATGATTTTGTGACGTTGGTGGCTGTACGCTTTATCCAGTGATTTAGGAAACACAACTTGAACAGACAATTCAAAATATACAGCGCTTTTTTCAAAACCAGTAATCATGATGACCCATTTTCACCATAAACTCTCCAGGCTTCACATGCTAAAGAAGAGGCAACTTGTTCATGAACTTCATACTCAAAATACAGGCGACACAGAGCATTGATAACTGATCAGTCAGACACAACATTGCAGACCCCTCTGGTATTGAACCTGAAACAAGAAGTGAAGTACGGAAGTAAAAGTTTGGCCCACCTTATGTTGCTGTCATCTTCATCTATACTTGTGTTTTCTCGACTTCTTACCGTGACCATCTGATTCTGAATCACTCCCCCGGTGACGATCTCTCCTCGACTTCTTGGATGACCTTGACCCATCAGAGCTTTTCTTCCGCTTCCTTGAAGACTCTAACTCGTAGGAGGGCGACCTGTCATATCGTCGCGACTTTGATTTTGATTCTCGATCATCTTCGTAATCTTTGTACTTCTCATAATCGTCTTCATACTTGCTCCCCCGTCGGTCATCATCACGGTAGTCACGTCCATGGTCACCATACTTATCATAGCTCCTACTGCGCCTATGTCTATCGCGGTCACTACGTCGGTCGTGATCCCCGTCACCACTCCTGCTCCGTCTCTTACGCCTCTCCCCACTCCTCTCCCGGTCCTCATACTTATATTTGTCTATATCCCGTTTGTTATAGTCGTACGGGTCCTCACCCCTACTACTAGTACCATGCAAGCTAGTTCTACTAGAGTGTCGATCATAGTCCCTTCGTAAGCCCCTGTCCCTCTCTTTAGTCGACCCCCCACGTCTGCCCTCACTGCCCTCCCCTTCCTCCCGACTCTCCCCCCTCCTATACTCCTCATACCGACTACTACCCTTTGTCCTCTCCCTCCCCGGTTCCTCATCCCTCCGTTCCCGTCGTTCACTCCAGTCAGGTACCTGCTCATCTGAAGAGCCCGTCGACTCACTCTTCTTCGATGAGTCGGAAGAGTCACTAGAGTCAGAACTTGAGCTGTCACTGTCATTGGTTGCACTGTGCACTTTCCTCTTCTTTGACTTGGACTCGTCTTTTCGCTTTGATCCCTCGGCCCTCACACGCGAAGACCGGCACTTTTTGTGTTGATCCATATCCTCATTCTCCAGTCCAGGGATCGCTTTGTATTTCTTCTCAAAGTGATAGCTCTCGTCCTCCTCAGTGATGGTGCTCTGTAAGAGTCTAGACACCTTCTCCTGTTCCTCTGAAAATTCACACATCATACACTTGCTACCGTTATTCATGATTTTTGGACAGTAAATTACATGTGGTTGAGTGGCTACAACTTCCAGTAACTAGAGTAGTTCACTGATGCAATTGCATTTGAAAACTATGGTTATGTCAAGAATAGTTATAGGAGGAGAAAGTTATTCTGGTTTTGAGAGCCCAGCCTTTGCAGCCATTCTTAAAAAGTATGATAATGTTGACCTGCTCACCTCTCTCTTTCCGTTCTTTCTCCTCCTGCTCCCTCCTACCCTGGCGGTCTCTCTCCCTTTCCCGCTCCTCCTCCCTTCGTCTCTCCTTCCGCTCGACTTCCTCCTCCTCCTTCACACGCAGCAGGAATGCAGCTTTCTTCTCGCGGATTGCCTGCTCGAGCTCAGCCTCCGAGTCTCCCTCGGACGATGATGAGTCTTCCTTCTCAGAGGCTTCACTGTCGGAACCATACTGGAGACCTGCCGAGATCGAAAATATAGATGATGCAAAGCTGATACAAGGGCTCTAAGTAGGACCATCTGCACGTAAAAACAAACACTGGTGGTTATGAAATCACAGGCAGGAAATTGGACCTAACAGTTATCAGCACAGTTTATACACTAACAATGCTATAAAGATTGTTTCTTTCTTAAAGTTGGATGAAAATGAACTAGACGAAGATTCGTAATGGAATTTTGCCGCATTTGACATATCATTATGAAATTTGGCATATGAAAATGAAAATATGAAATATTTTGAAGACGGTGTCGCAATTGTCAAGGTTTTCAAGAAAGCAATCTTAAGTCGACATTCCATTCAATCGAAACAGCAGTTTGTTTCCACAAGATACCTCCACACCCAGTCAAACCATGATCACACAAAGGCACAATTCAACAGCCTGCAATCTGGAATCTCCCTCAACTATCAGAAAAACTCGCTGTCCCAAGATCATGATTTCACCGGATGCTTTCCAACTCAGTTTTAGAATATCCCTTAAAGTTTGCAAGGCCAAGCTGTAAGATGTTTCAATGAAGCCCTTCCCGAAGATCAGACGATCCAGGATTAGATCCAACTCACATCGCTTAATCGTGCAGCACTTAGTACCAGAAAGACCACAGTAACAAGTTCACTATAAATCAGCATCTTATGGAAACAAACCACCTGAAAGAGAAAGATTAGAGTACTTACCCAGTGATCCAATAGAAGCCAAAGCAGAAGACTTGGCCAGCTGCTTAGCTGTAGTTTATATACATAAAAAATTAGTATGCAAAGTTAATCAAGATACAGCTGGAATGTTGAGCCGAAACCTTCCAGAAAACCGCAGCAAGCCTTGCTATATGAAGAAGATGTGAAGATTAGACATGTATTTGTGGATAAAAGAAAGAATCAATGAGATACAATGGAATGCTTATCAAAATTCAAACAAATATTTCCATGATCTACGAAAGTTTTCAAGATCTATAGCCCTACTGAGCATCTCTGTCGCAGCTCCTAAAGAAGTATCTTCCCCAAGAATTTCACATGTTTTTAGCAATATATTCAACTTCTATGAGGTGCATGACGCCTGAAGATGAAGATGTTCAATACAAATACAACATTTACCACAAACTCATAAAGGCTTTCAACAATTCAGACAATTGTTTTCACTAGATATTTTTAACACAATAAAATAAATACATACAGAAACATGTAAAGAGAATGTATCTAAAAAGTACCAGATATACTTGTAAAAAAAATGCATGTAGAACTCGTGGTATCACAGTTGCTTCAGTAGGGGAAAGTTCCATTCGTAGATCTCCCATGAAAAAGCCATTGAAGTACATCCATAGAAGGATGAGAAGACGATTGGTAACATACACTAAGATGCAGTGTTTATAGCATTTATGTTACAGCTGTTGACAAAAAAGTTTTTGTGCGACCAAAGTATTGATTTCAAGCCACTCCAAGTGACCTAGAAGTGTACTATGAGCTGGCCCTCCTTAGGCACCCTGTACTGGGAGGAGTATACCTTTTCTGGCTTTGCCTTTCTCACGGTAACAGACCTCATCGGCCACAGACTCGATCTCCTGACCAGTCACCTCAATCAGGATCTCTGTCAGCCACCGCTTCACTTTAATGATCTGCAAAGAGAACAATCACTCATCAACCGCAAAGCAGAAAAATGGTGTAGAGCCTTACAAGATGATATCATGCTGTTACCAAACACACGACACAGGAGCTATCAATTGGCTCTTTATGACGATACCATTTGTTTCACAGTTAAATTTTCAAAAAATGTCGATGTTTAAAGAGCTTTCTCCATTAGGTTTCTCCTCCACGTACCAGTCTCTGTTGCCTCTCTTCCTCACTGACCTCAGGCTCCTCTTCTTCACCCTCCTTCACCCCTGGTGACTCGGCCTTCTCACCTTCCTCAGCCTTAACAGCTGGTGGTTTCGGACTCTCATTCTCACTCTCATCATCGGAATCCTACAAAAGGAAGTTACACAAACTATGCAATATGTGTTTCAGTTTACATAATAACAGCCTCCTTCAGCAATCTTGAAGTCACAAACTGGGAAACTACATGTGGTCTGAGCATTTGCTCCCATTCGCCTTCATGCTAGCAATTAGATGCTGTTTACACACAGCGTTGAGAGAACAACGAGAAACTTGAATAACTTACAAATTTGCTCTTGACAACAGTTGGTTCATCTCCATCCTTCAACCTGGCCTCTCTCTCCTCTTCCTTCACCTTTTCTAATTCCTTCTTTGCTTTCTCCTTTAACTCCTTCTCATGCTTCTTCGTCTTCTCCTTCTCCATCTTCTCCAAACCTTCACGGATCCAGGCCGGCAGGGCACGCCGCTTAGCAGCATCTGTAACAAACGATTACAAAATCTACAAGTTTTTCTTACTGTTATGACCTGGATTGGCTCTGAACTTGGGATTGACAACTTCCACTTTAATTTTTTTTCTCGGGGGGGGGGGGGGATTAATTCTAGAGACTCACCTAATCCAGCCGATTCTTCATCTTCAACTTTTGGTATGGGTAGATCTGGCGGCACCGGTGGCGGGAGATGAGACATGGGGGGTGGGGAATGATGGGAACGCGAGTGATGAAGATGATCACGTCCACTTCGTCGTCCATCACGTTCGTGTCGACTGTTGCACCGATCTCGATGACTCGATGGTTCGTCTGCCTCAGGACGAGGTGTTTGGTTGTCCCAGTAGCTATTGTAGTCCTAAAAGACAGCAGAAAACAATTATTACTATAGTCGCCTACTATCATGGTATGCGAGATTATTCTATCAAAATGTACACAAACATAAGTTGGACCTGGACCAAATGGTTACCTGCTGATGAAACGATTCTGGTGGGACTTGATTGTACTGAAATCCCTGATGTTCTTGATGATCTTGTGGAGGTTGAAACCCGGCCGACTGCCCTCCGTGACCGTAATCAAATGTTTGAACCTCAGGTGCCTAAAACACAAAGTGAATGAAATGTAAGAATTGTTGTGAAACCTAATGTATGTTGTTTCTTACAATGACAGAAAGCACTGAAAATCACAGTGCAATCAAAAACAGAGTGTCAATTACCAAATACTTTTGTATTAAATCAGCGATGTCTATAGTTCAGTCAGCTCGGTATAATTTTGATGATGTGAATGCATGAGTGAATTAGCAACTTCTGAGAAAAGAGACAAGCGTTACCTTTGGTTCTGGAGGCAAAGGTGGTGGCTGGCCATGATTCCAACCTCCCTGCTCCTGGAATCCTTGGCCTTGCCAACCCCCCCAATTAGGCCTGGCCCCCCACTGGCCCTGCTGGTGGGGTGGTGCTGCTGCTGGCATCATGTGATCTCCATGGCCATGGGACGAGTTGTGATTGTCTGGAATGAATGTGAATAGTTAGAACTATATGATTTTAGATTCTTTCCCTTGCCACGAAATAAGCAATGTAGAAAGATGTATAAATCAGGGCTCAATATAACCTCCAAACAGTGTCTTCTGAGCTAAAGCCAGGTGAAGACAAGCATAACAACATAGCTCAATTGGAGTATTGGAACGAGAGCAATTACGAGAATGTTTAGTCAGTCCTAAGATTACAAGACTGCAAAATGTCTTACCTGCTGGCATTGGTATATGCATAGGTAGTGGAGGAGGGGGCGGAGGGGGAGCCCCCATCATCATACCTCCTCCATGGTCCTGAGCTTCCTTCTGGGCAATCCATTGCTTGGCCAGGGCAGCCCAATCAACTGAAAGGGAAAGGATTTGCCATAGCTTGTACAATCGAATCAGAGAACCGCAATCATCACATATCTCATCTTCAAATATTGCTTTTATGTTTGGTGTGAGAATTTTGAACATTGAAGTTCATCCCCAAAATTTCTCAGACTTTCCTGTGAACTGTATAAATTCAACGTACCTTGTTCCGAGGCCACGTTACTGTAGGATGCCTGCTGCATTGGCCAGCCTGGCATTGGTGCATTTGACCACATCTTCACACTGACAGTGATACTGGATACATGTATGATGTACCTGCTTGAAAGCAAACATATCTCATGAAATGATGAATACCAAACTGGTCGCATTCCTGTCAGAGCTAGCTACCCCTGGGGAGTGGCCAATGCCAGCAGCAAACTGTCCACACCCATGCATTGCATGTACATGATGTACACTGTTGTTGGTCCCTACATGAATATTTGCATACAATCACCTACATTACAGTTAATCATTACAATGCAGTCCAGGGGATACACAAAATACCGATAAGTGATAACTAAAGAAAACGGATTTAAAAACTGCAATATGTGTTCTGATTGCTTCAAAATAATCTCATTACATTTTTAACGTGCAATAATGTGATTTGCAGTACGAACCTTATCTTCCAAACTGATATTTTCCTCTCAAACTTCCCTGCATCTGCACTCCCATATACCGCGTGCAATCACTGTACATAAACACAGTGCTTGCTAAAAGATGGCGGATAGTTGCCAGGTGGAGGAAATCATGACGTCATCGCAGGTGCGCGGATTACTGTAAAGTCGGCAGGTGCTCTGATTACTGTGAAGCTGGGCTGTTCTCGGTATGGGGTTGCTATTGAAAGCACCCTCACTTTTCCAAATGGCAATCATTCCCGCTTCCACATTTTAGTAAGGTGGACTGGCTGACTTTGTGAGGAAATTGTGTTGAAAGATGTAGGGTGAGGATGTCATGAGCCAACAAACATGTTTCAGGGATCAGTAGTCTAGTATAAGCATCTCAACCAATCTTTAATAGAGTTCACACAAATATGATCAAATGAGATTGTTGGGGAAAGAATGTGACCCATCTCTCTGATAATTTAGCGAAACAAGGTACCATGATATTGGGTGGGTTATTTGGTCCAGGTTCTGTGTGTCCCGGGTCAATTACATCCTGGCATGGGTTCATGCATCCTTGGTTGTTGGTGTCCCTAAATCAAAAGGCAGTTAAGAGCCGTTCGTGATAGGGAACTAAGACTCTTCAAAAGAAAAAAAACAATATAAATTCTTTGTATAACTTGGTTTATTGGTGTAAAGTTGATATACATCGTACTTTCTTTAACAATATTTACAAAGTTTCAATACTTAAGTGTAAAACAGACAGTATAAAATGTTTAAAAAGATGAAATCACAAGAGCCATTTCCATAATTGCAGATTTGTTTCTACCAACATATCATTGGATCATGAAATGAAGTCGATGAATAAAAAAAGATAAAATGACATCCAAACATAGGCCTACTGATGCGGTCCTGGAATGTAAAAGTCTGCTTTCCCCTTCACAAAGATGTTGATAACCTTTCTGTTCACATTTCAACACTATTTACAATCAGAATATTCGCCTAATAAGAAGGCACTTGGACAAAATCATAATAAGAACACTGGTTACAGTTCCATTTTCGATTAAATAAAATACAATAACACAAGCGCTTTATCCAGCTCAGAATGCTCAAGAAGTTTGCAAGCCAGCATTTAAAACATAGTCACACCTAACATTTGTTGTATGTAACTCATAAATATTCAGCGAAGTATTTGTTGAAGACTTCCGGATGCTCTTTCAGTAGCTGTTTCAGCCGAGTTTTCTTCTCCTTCAATGGTATTTTGGTGTCATCCAGGATATTGTTCATGAGATCACGGAGGGCCGTCTCTGTTGATGTCACAGTCTGATTTATGAAGTCTTCCTCTGTTATTCTTTCACAGTACGTAAACTCTGGAAGAAAGTAAGCAACAAGTGATAATCAGACAGTTTGGTTTTTACTTGAGCCTGAATAACATGCGCTATCTGGATATTCAAACACTGCTTGTGACTGAATAACTCATATCAATTTCAACAGCTTTGACAAACTTATTTACAGATAGGCTTTTCAAAAGATGAAAGAGCACAATTCAGAATGGCCAAGTTTTCTCATTTTTCAGTGGAACATCAATTGACCACTAACAAAGGCTGTCATGACAAGTACAAATGTACCTAGACTGCAGGATTTTGTAATATAAATAAGGCTTGGTCATGGTGAAAATGCAACAACCCAAAGTTGGAAAACTTTAGGAAATATTTTAGGAACACGAAAACGTCAGGAAACATAGGAATAAACTTAATAAGGAATAAATTCAAGCAATTAGAATGACAGTGATGAAGTGAAGTTAGAGGTTACGGAGAGAAGAACTGTCATACATGTACCTCTCAATGACATATCTGCACGAGGTAAATAATGAGGGCCTGATGATAAGTAAGATACTAAAGTGATAATGCCGCATAAACAATATCATGCTGAGGAGGTGATAGCTTTAATGATGAGACAGCATGTCACTTACGATTACTGAATTCAGCGTGCTCTGAAAATGTGCACCGACAAAATGATGAGGATAGGAGAACAAACCACTACTATGAATGAAAGCAATCGTGAAATCCATGGTGTCATCACAAAGTACCGTTCAAGCACTTTCTAACGAATGTCGATAAGTTTTAGCAATTCTCATTGCTAACATATACATGTATAGGGATTCCATTACACTGAACCATAAAGAGTCATTTTGAAATATAGCCGCATTTCCTCCTCAAACATAATGTGTGAGCAGCAATAAGTCATAAATTACATACCCATGATAGGCGGCAACCGTCCAGTCTTCAGTGCCATTATGCGGAGATCAGCCTGCTCTTGGACACCTCGGGGCACGAGGAACACCTCATCATGATTGTCGAGCATGAACATCACAATCTGGGACGCTTGGTTGGCTGCCAGGATGTTGTTCCTCACTAACACAGGACTCACCGTCTTCTCCATCAGAGCACGATTAGAAAGCTGCAAATGGAAACGAATTATCAGAACCCAAATTATGGTCTCACCAATGGTACCCATTTTATACCAAATGAGGAGACATCCAGAAATGAGGAAAGTTACTTTCAAAAGAGGTGACATTTAGGTGTGCAAAAGACTGCTCCTCTTGCAAGCTTCACAATCAAAGAACACTTCTCTGACCGTCATTATTTTAGGTTTCCGAATGGAACTCCTGGGAGTCAAGGAGATCAACTAGCTAAAATAGCTTCTACATCACCTACCCGAGTTCAGATCAGGACAAGTCACAACTAGTCCAGGGATCATATAAACAAATCTAGGATAATGAGCCAGTCTTAAAGGCCAAAACCAGTCACACTCTACAAGCACTCACCTTTTCATCAAGGACTATCTTGTCTTCACGACTGACAGCCCATATGAACCTGATCAACTTCTCAATCTCATCCTTCAAGGAGTATGGCAGCAGCACCAATAATAACTGTATCGCCTCGATCGTCAGGAAGTACTTCCTCTGCATAATCAGATTGAGAATGGCGACCACCAATTCTGTAAAGCCCTCCGGTATCAAGGGATCACAAACATCTGAATAGTGATCAATCACACCCTGATATAGCTTTAGTTTCTGAACAATCTCATTTGATTCGGTAAGATACGCCTCCATCACTTTTGTACCTTTTGGAACGTATTCTAGGACATCCAAGGCAGTCTTGGTCCAATCATCATAGCACCTGTAACAGAACACAGAACTGAGAGCTCTCTTTTGTATAGCAACGTTAGAAATGATCAAAACACTTCCACATCATCAACCTTAATTGACGTACAACATCTTTTCAAGGCAGTTTTTGGCTGCAACTTGGTTGTATTTTGGTTTTTCTTTACAAACATGTACATGTTTATTGCCTGATTTCATTCTGTTATAAATCTGGGACGTCGTCTAAAGGTGGCAACCAATGTATGACAGGACTTACCCTTCAATCATCATAGGAGACCGACAAGCCCTAAAATTAGCATTGAAAGCACCGATGGGCTGAGACTTATATTTATATGTTATGCAGAGTAGGCCGTCCAAGATTGGGAGGTCGACCAGTCGTAAGAGGCGAGACAAAGCAATCTCTCTCAGGATGTCATCAGAAACTGAAGCAGAATAAGGTACCATATCATCAAGATTAAAAGTAAAAAAAAGTAAACCTAGAAATACTGACCAACAAGGCAAATGAGCAAAATGCTATTGGCTTAAAACTCTAGTTGACACCTGTCTATGTGGCAGTTAGCATTGGAAACAAAATGAAGTCAGTCTTGTCTTGAACACCATTATAATTGCTCCATACACCCAACTATCAACAAACCTCTTGAGGTAAAGATATCTCTGTGTGGAGCTGCATCATGTGTGAGTGTATTCCTTCTCTTAAACAGATTGCAAGGTGAGAGATTCCTTCTTCTCAACTCTGGTGTGCTGTGTCTCAACTTGGAGTTGCTAAGTCCAAGTAGTTCTTGGACTATCTGTCCTCGTTGGTTGATCACAAGCGGGTTGCTAATCACGCCATCGGTCAGATCAGGTTCCAGATCGCGATTTATTCTGAAAGGGAAACAATGTATGTCCAGACTGACGTCATCTTCAATTGATTTGAGTAATAGTCATTTCCAGGTAATCCCCTCCCCCCTCCTGAGGCAGGGAACCTATCTCATAAGTTTCTTAATTCCAGTAGATTACAATGTTACCTCTCAGCAACATTGATGGAACAATGATGGAACACATGTAGACAAGTCAATTGTCTCTTCTTAGACGATTCTGGGTTCAAGCTTTGAATTTGCCATTGGGGATTTGTTCCTAGATATGTTGATGAACAAAGTGGGTTGCAAGTCAACAGATAAGATGCAACAAACTTACCTGAACTTCTCAGCGATCGTTATCTTCTCTGACCGAGTTGAAGTAATGCTGGTTGTACTGATGTCATGTTGACATTTTGAAGAGTTACTTTCTGTCTCAGAGTCAGAGTCTGAATCATCCACAAATTTGTAATACTTAGAACTACTGTCCTCAAATTTGTCCTCATCTTTACTGGAGACTGCTTGGAACACTCGACTGTCAAGGAATGCTTGACAAAGCTGAAATGAGTGCAAAGCTGTTGTTATGAGTCAAAGATGTTCCATGTTGAGGAAGAACTGCAGCTTTTAATGATCAAGTTAGGATGATAAATGCTTGAAGGCCAAAAAAGGGAGGTCTGACTAGTCTGATGTCGGTCCGAACGTCAGTATGGTCTCCTTAAGTACCTTTGTTTCAAAATGCATAGAGTATCAGCATTCCAATAGGCAATGCTGACTTTGACAGAGATTTGACAGGAATTACTAACTTTGACTGTTTTTTCGCGGGAAACTTCCTTGACGCTGCTACTAAAGCTTTCATCCTGCAGGACTTCTAACACTGTGTTAACAGCATCTGCCCCAGTAAAGCACGTCTGAAAAATCCGCTTCTTCAAACGCCGTTTTCTAACTGCAACATTCTTTTTCAGCATCCAGATGATATCATTCCAGAGTTGGGTTGCTTTGAACTGGCCTGAAATAGATATTGCTGGTAAATCACGTCAAGTGGGTGAGTCTTGAAAATCACGTCAAAGTGCAGAGAATCAGGGCTGGCAGAATTTCAAGTGTGGACAGTATCAATCATCCTCGACTACGTCATTCTGTTGTTTCTTGATGACATAAGCTTTGCCTTTTTGGATTTCTGCCTTGATAAAGACATCGTGTAATGAGATTGATGATTAGGATTCCCTTCACAACACAAACTCATATCAAATTTCTCATTATTTATGTTTTGCTGAGTTGGCGCCCCATATCAAGTCCATCCAAAAAAACAACGCGATGAAGCCATATATTTGGGCTTCTCTAGTTGTAGTTGGAGTATGAACTATAGGCCTACACAGGACAGGCGTGGTGGTTGCAATATCAACCCAAGTATATCAACTTTTATCAGTGGTTACCATTATATTCATTTGGGGTCTGGGGCGAGGTTATTTTGCGGATTTTCGGTAAAGCGCTAGGAGTTACTGCCATGATTGATTTAAATTTTCCCGGATTACCACAAACATTTTCCAAGCGTCGTCAATGGTGATCATCGTTGCCAAGCCTGTCTCACTCGACCTACTGTCTCTGCCACAGTTGGCTCGCCAGTCACCTCTCAACAATGGGAACAATCACCGATCAACAATTGTCATACATGCGCGCAATATCACTGCGCGTTCTAAGGTGAACGGGGCCTAAAAACAAATCAAAAAAGGGTTTTTATTGCCTGAGCGACGCCGTGGAAAGTCATATGCCTGAGATAATAGATTCATGCGAGAAACCTGCATAAATACACAAATCATATTTGAAGTGAGGCGAAATGCGCCGTGATCAGTCCTGCTGATACCTGATCACGGATCACGGCAACACTGAGCGCCCATGACTGCGCCATTCATTGTTAAAAATCTATATCTTAATTACGCATCTGTTTGACACGAATACACTTCATGGTGTTATAAAAAAACTATCTCAACATCCTTAAAATGGTTTTTTATCAAAACATAACAAGAAGGCTTTTCAATCCATGTTACAAGCAGCGCACTATACACACTGGATCAGTGTGTGGACGATCTAATTGTGGCAGAGGGACTATGTGACAATTTCAGCGGGTGCATATAAATTGGACATTTGGCCCGGCGCCCGGGCAGCGGGTGCATGTAAAATTGGACATTTGGCCCAGCGCCCGGGAGATTGTACCGTAATGTGATTTCATGACCGCGGTGAGTGCCCCGGTGTGACAGCGGATATAGTCCCCCTGGAGTCATAGTCCGGTAGCATTATATTTGACCAATTAAGCAGCATGATCTATTGTACCGCTAACCCTAACCAAAACATTTAGCAATGCGGGCTATTGTTACACGGACTATCAGCCCTAGGACTACTATCCCTTGCACACCGATTTAGCCCATGAGCCGTTTCAGCCCAGCCGTCGATTCAACCAAAAAGTTGCCACCTGATAGCGGCTTTTCTATCAGTGGGGGTATGCCGTGTCTCGACTGGCTTTTCTTTCAGAGGGAGGTGATATGAAATTATACAGGGAGTCTCAAGAACATTGAGTTACTGTAGATTACTGGGCTTATATTAATATCTGGGGATGTTTGGCACACGCTAAATACAAACAGGGCGTAGGCTACTTGGCTAATTACTAATCAGAAGACCAATTTAAAAAGCCTTTATTACTTAGGATTTTAGAACATGATTATCATTAGATTTAAGATTAATAGTCCCTACTCAAGAAGGGCCTAGCCTAGGTAGTGGGTAGCGATCCGGCACTCTCCGTATAACTATAAGGTGGGAAGGGCACTGTGCATGTTGCCCGAGCGAACATGAATATTCAAATTCAAATTAAGTTTATTGAACTTTATAAAAATACATCTATTTCGGTTGAAAATACAATAAACTAGTGGGTAGGGCCCGCCCGCCCCCCCCCCCCCCCCCCACTTCCATAGTCAAGGGGGCCGCAGGCGCGTTCCCGATTTTTGGGAAAAGGGGGTTAATTTTCACTCTTGTTTCGGGGAAAAATCCCCGAAAAATCAATAAAATAGGGGTGTTATTACTGCTATTTTCCCTTCAAAAACTGAAAATAGGGGTATATTTTCTCATGTTTTCCTTCCCTGGGTCTTCTGAGGATCCTCAGCAGCAAGGAGATGATGTTCAGGAACACGTTATGCATTTCCATGAAGATCCTGATGGGGATGTGAACTTTGCTGCTCCAGAAGTGCAGACCCACCTTAGACATGTTGCTCAGGAAGCCCTTGATGATGATGAAGAGGAAACACAGCCTGCTATCACCAAGGTATCAAACACAATCCTCGGGGTAGGGATCCAAGACTCCCTTCAATAAGGGGGGTAAGATCAAATCCTTCCTTCAAATAGGGGGTCAATTTCCTCACAAAAGCCCGCAAATAGGGGGTACAAAAAAATGCTGTTTCCTTCCATTAGGGGGTGATTTTAAAACTTGGGAACAAGCCTATGTACCCCCTAAATAAGAGGAGTGGGGGGGGGGGGGCGGGGGGTAGGGTGATCAGACAGCCAGGCCAAATCTGCCCTGGCTGCTCCAGTGTTGACAGTATGGTGAGAGAGATGAGACAGTCACAGCCAGGCCGAATCAGTCCTAGCTGCTCCACCGTGTTGCCAACATGGTGAGAGAGATGAGACAGTCACAGCCAGGCCGAATCAGTCCTGGCTGCTCTGCCAAGTTGTCAACATGGCGAGAGAGATGAGGAAGTCACAGAAGGCCGAATCTGTCTTGGCTGCTCTGCCAAGTTGTCAACATGGCATGGTGAGAGATGAGACAGTCACAGAAGGCCGAATCTGTCTTGGCTGCTCTGCCAAGTTGTCAACATGGCATGGTGAGAGATGAGACAGTCACAGCCAGGCCGAATCTGTCTTGGCTGCTCTGCCAAGTTGTCAACATGGCATGGTGAGAGATGAGACAGTCACAGCCAGGCCGAATCTGTCTTGGCTACTCTGCCAAGTTGTCAACATGATGAGAGAGATGAGACAGTCACAGCCAGGCAAAATTAGTCCTGGCTGCTCTGCCAAGTTGTCAACATGATGAGAGAGATGAGACAGTCACAGCCAGGCCGAATCTGTCTTGGCTGCTCTGCCAAGTTGTCTACATGGTGAGAGAGATGAGACAGTCACAGCCAGGCCAAATCAGTCTTGGCTGCTCCACCGTGTTGCCAACATGATGAGAGAGATGAGACAGTCACAGCACAGCCAGGCCAAATCAGTCTTGGCTGCTCTGCCAAGTTGTCAACACGGTGAGAGAGATGAGGAAGTCACAGCCAGGCCAAATCAGTCTTGGCTGCTCCACCGTGTTGACAACATTTCACATCAAGGAGCTCAGACTTTGACTCTTGTATTGTAATTGTATTGTAAACTCCCAAGGCAATTCATTTGTCAACCTATCTGTACATACAATACATGAACCTCATGAGAGCGGGGCGAGGCCTGTCCACTGCGCCCGGAGCGTAGTATATTGAACCACTTGTGAGTACCATTCTGGAGGGTACATGTATGTGTATAGCCCAAGAAAGTCTCTGGTACCGTATTGCTTCAAAGAAAATTGACACTACCTGGTGGCAATATTCATCATCATCATCATTATCATCTATTGGTTCTTTTGGAGGGGCAAAAGTCAGTTTTTCACTTGGAGATAGTCACAATCTCACCAGACACGTTCTCCCTGGGATTGTCACAGCCTGGCAAAGACACCCTGCACAGATTTCAGAAATGCAGGGACAGGGATCTTCTAAACTGGGAACTGGGGACTAGAACTGGGAACAGCTGTAGGCTACTTTCCAATCTTATGAATTAACAGAATTAAACACAAAAAGTTTTTGAAAAAAGTTTTATAAATTACAACAGATAAGTTAGTAGAAACAGGTAGAGTAGCATGGAACCTAATAATAATCACACTTGGGGATCACAAGGGAAATCAAACATACAGGCAGTAATCAGTATTTCATGATATCCCTTGATGATTATTTTTGTGTCAAGTCATGTTGTCATAAGTCATCCTCACACCAAGTTTCATCATTCTAGACTCAATAGTGAGCAAATGTGCCCCTATTGTAGACAGACGACGGATGACGGACAAGACGTGACGACATAAGCTCACCCATGTGAGCTAAAAATACCAGTACAGATGACAGATGTCAGTGTAGATTTGAAAGTATTTTGAGTCCATGATTTTAGTTGGCCTCCATTAATACCAACTGCTACATACATGTAATTCTTCTCTTGGCAAATCGACATTAGTCTGATGTTTAGCACTAATTGTTATGCCAAGAACAAATGAATGATTGGAAGAAGTTCCCCATCAACACAAAACACAGGTGCCTTTACATGATATGAGACACTGTGATTACATGCAAGTCTGAACACACTACTGGTGATATATCAAAAGAGCTTCTCTTTCCAATAAGATTTCTAGAATAAAGTATTGTTACACACTGCGTCAATACAAGTAAAGTCTGCATACCGGTACACACATTTATATCTTACACACAGAACAAACATGTCTTGATCAACAGGTTCCATGGAGCAAGATTAAAATTCATTTAGTGAAGAACTTTTACTAGAACTAGTAGTTTTAGGTCTCTACTCATGGGCTTGTCAACAATTACTGAGAGAGCATAAGCAATACAAGCAGACACAAGCGCAAACAAAAACAAAAATATCTTGCGCTCCAACAAACAAAAGCACGAAAGACTCCTTTGAGGACTCCGAATCAATGCCACCATCAACATAAGCATTGAGCACCTTCAATATAAGAAAAAGAGTTTTGTATTTTACTCTCAATGATAAAGAAGTATCACAGCTTGGTTGTGCAGTAAAATGAGATCAGGTTTATAGAAATGTCAACGATAACCCTCCTCTGACGTTTGTTCAGAACAGTCGTCAGAATCTGAATCATTCGACCCTTGTACCCGTTTGTCATAGAGCAACAGGTTTGAATTGGACTGCCGACGCTTCAGAAGTTTCTTTGTTTTCCTCACTGATTTCTGTCGCTTCGGTCCTCCTTTCCTCCAGTAGATGTTCGGTGGGTCGCTCGGTTTCGAAAGTTTGTTGAAGTTATGGTTGAAATTGCTGTCGAATGATTTCCTTGAGAATGGGATTGGAGAAGACCCTGATTGGATGCGTGGTCTGGACTGAGACATGGATGGTGTGAGGCGTGGTTGTGGCGTACCTGAAATAAAGACATCAGAAATATTGGTGTTTTGAACAAAACACTGAGTACCATGACACTGCTAAATGACCCGGCCCAGCCAGGCTCTGCTCATGGCTGCATTTGGACTCAACATGCTCAAGGGAGCACAATCATTTTCTGACTCTGAGCTAACCAACATTGGTATTTCCAAACCATAGCCTGTAAAGAAAGCATAGTCGCTACTAATTTTGAAGCACTGAAAATAACACTTCGAAGCAGAAACTAACTAGTCTAAAGTAATACAAACAACTGCTTTAAAGTAAACCTCATTGCAGGAACCTTCCATTTTATACTCCGACATTTTTAGAACTTAATGTATACAAGCAACTTCATTGTACTTACCAGCTTCAGAAAGTGTTGGCCGAGACTGCAACGACCTGTCAAGCTTTCGATCAACAACTGTCTTGGGTCTGCCGTTGCCGTGTCTCCGCTTGTTGTTATGACTGAGGGAGTAGTCTGCTAAATGATTCACATTCGCTATATGTTTTAACTGGCGGACATAGGCTTCCATATTCTTCATGAACAAAGGCACTTTGATACAATCTGTCCTAGCAAGTCGTTTCACACGAGGAACCTCACCCCAACAGATTTTTCCTGCGACCATGATGAGGAAGTCTATATTGTCAATGTTTTTAAGTATGTTGACAGCACCTGCAAAAGATGGACATGGACAGGATGTGAACTGATTTTGATGTGGAGAAATAGAATAGGATTCAATCACCAACATGAAGTTAAACATCCTCTCCTCTCTAAAAGAGGGACATCTGGCTGTGAATTGGCTAAAGGGATAGAATATCAACACTTGCATACACGTAGCTATCTTGGCTATCAGAAGTTATATACTAAAGTACATACACTAAATACTCTTGTTATTTTTCATAATGCCATCATCAGAGGCAACGCGTATTGCATGGTAGAAGTTGCCCATGATCTGGCAGACAGTTTGCTGAATGGCCTACCTTCAAAGTAGCACTGGTCCAAGCCAAAGCCGCCCATATTGTTGGAGTCTGCAAGTCCCCTCTTGACCCTCATTACGAGCTTCCATCGATGTTCAGGGTCAGATACGTACGTTTCGAGATGTTCAAACAACTGTCGGAATGTCATGTTGACTGACATACAGGCAGTGTCTGAAAGAGGACGAAAATCATGTCATCTTGGATCTGGAAAGATTATATCAACTGAGGGGGCTTTTTTGGGACTTACAAATCATTAAACTCATAGTGATTATAACTCACAGTATGCCAGTGCTGCCAGATAGAGATATTTGTTCTTTGCGTGAAGCACCGTATTTATGGCAGCGAATCCCTCCTCCGATACGCGGGACTGATTTGAGCCGTTGCCGACAAGACCAAACTTCTTCCTGTCGGAGAACCAAGGTTGGAGCCCATCATTCCATGCTCGAAACTGACACATGTTAAGGAGAAAATTGCAAATTTTCGCATCTATCAGGTCTTGGCTTACAGAGACACCCAAGTTTGTCCATGCTGGTTGCTTTCATCCAATTTTACAAAAACAAAAACTTTCCACATATATCCCTGGGTAGTTTTGGATAGCTAAGACCATTCATAATGATATCTGGCAATATATCTTCAAAAGTTGACTTTGTAGCAAGTTGTTTACCAACTGTCCTCATGTCAAACTGGTAAAGCACGCTCCGGTATATTGTTATGTGTATTATACTACGATGCATGGAAAATAGTGAGTATCGGTAAACATGCAGTGAACAGTGGTGGGAGATTCTGTAAAAATATGAAAGCTACCGTACAAGCAATGCCAGCCTTGAGAGTTTGTGCATTCACCTCCATGAGATTTCTCTTAGCTAAATTATAACCTATAAACAGCAAAATCAACAAAGTCAGAAAATGACATCTCGAAATTAAGGATACAAAATGTGTGCCGATTTCATGATCCATGACACAGCGTATGCCATGTTCTCTGAGGTAAGGGTTTTCATTGGAGTTCTTAAACATCAGGGTAAAGACACGTGATTCAGGTTTGTTGTAATGCTGACATGGTCCTCGCCACGAGAGTCGTGCACTGAAATAAAGACAAAGGTAGTTAGGGAAAGCATCTACAAACCACTGTCGAGCATTGATCAGATGTCTCATCAGCGATAAGCTGGTTAAGGAGTACAAGTAGCTTGCTCAACAGAAGGTGGATATACCAGTAGGCTCACCCAATGCACAGGGCTCTTTTGCACCACTGACATTCATGTACTCAAAGAGCAGAAAATTGGTCCTTGAATCACTTACGACTAGAATCTATGTTGACTTGCCTGCACCAAGTGATGAACTGAAGGGAGGGGGAAGAATGACTCACCTACTTGTCAGGTCCTCACTCCAGTAAATCTTCAGACATCCATCGAGATTATTGTCAGACAGGTAGTGAGCAACTGTCGTAGACGCCTCAATATGATCAATTCGTTTCCCGAAAGTCTCTGAAATATAGCTCTCAGACGTCCCAAATGATGACTTCACCATCTCCAGAATTCGCATTGCTTCGTGAAAAAACTCAAACTTAATCTCAATCTTTTTCGTGATGCTTTCCCTACCCTCAGAACTTCCTCTATAGTTGAATTTCGGAACAATCCCATATTTAAGGAACCTCTCTTTCTGTTCCAGTAGATTTGTTGGGCACATCTTGCCGACATATTGCGACGGTGTGTTAGTGACGCTTGTGATGATGTTGACCTTTTTGGGGAGATTCTTGCTATCCCTCATTCTCTTGGTGTTCCTCGTCGACTCCACAAATAACAACTCTGGCTCTATGACTTGCGGCAAGGAGGGAACGTTTCCCATACACGCAGTCTGAAACAAGAAACACAAACAAGTGATTTGGGTGACTTTTCAATGAAACAGCAAGCCTCTATTAGTGACCTCGTACTTGTGCAATGCTTGGATTGAGATACAAACCTCTTTTGCAAATTTCCTCGACTCTGTCACTGGAAAAGTAATCCAAATGTTTAGCTTCAAAATCATCATGTCACTGGCAGCCTCCAATCAGTCATACCAAGACTGATCACAACACCATCCTTATCACACATTTCGTTACCCGGGAAAAGCCAATAATTTCATGACTCTTTTTACAGTACACATCAGATGTCGTAAATCAATGCCAATTGAATCATGCATGTCATGTAAACTAGTAATCAATAACATCAAAAGAGAATCTGTCCCATTCATTTGGCATTATCATTGTTATTGGAAATTTTGTGAAAAACTAGTCACAACAGATAGTCAATTGAACTAGCTCAGGAATCTTCGGAGTAAAGTGCAAAGTTGAAGAAGATGGCTGTGGGCCTTTTCAGCTCAACAGTGAACACGATCATATTTTCCAAAAACAATATATGAAAATAGCGACAATCACGTTCACAATAAAAGATACATAAGACATCACTTCTACCAGGTCTGTTTCCATGACAACATAACAACACAAAGACACCAGTCTACTCACTGGATTCTTCGGCCGTTTGAGAGAAATGTCTGACCTGTGTCTCAGTTGAAGAACAGACTCCATATTGGCCTCGACTGTAAGTTTACTCTTCCAAAGCCCCATTCTATTGACATTAATATATATGCAAAATCAAGTATCAGAAAAAACACATCCAATGAATGGTGTGATGTTGGTTCGACACCAATCCGCAGTGTGTACATTTACTTTGAGAAAATGGGACCCAGAGATCTGCAAATCAATATGATAGAACAGAACTGGGTGACAACCTAGGTTACTAGACAAACTAATACCATTATTTCTAGACCACTTCACTGGACGTTTTATGCAGGTACTAGAGCCTATCTTATCATCAGAGTTTTACACAAATAATACATTATTATTCACGATAATCCCAGGCCTCGTTCAACAGAATGAAGAGAAATATTGGAAAATCACCTGCATGTTATAGTTCCGATGTTCCCAGAGTTCAATCTGAGCTTGTGCTCAAAGTAATAGCACAATGAGCCGAGATCTAAGCTTTGCCTCCAGGCAAATATAATTCGAATACAATCAATGGCATATGTGTGCAAGTAGATCAGAGTTTATTCCATACTTCCCTCTGTTGCACTATGTACCGTATGTCAATCAATGTGTTGAATAAGCTCGAGGACATACTGATATTTTTTACAACGAAATCTTTAATCCATAACCACATGTGGCTGTTGACATAATCACTATTAATCCGGGAGTAGTGACTATTGAAGCAAAGTAAAATAAATAAATCAACTAAAAAAATAAATTGTTTGAAAATGACATAAAATGAGTCATATAAAGAGGGAAAAAATGTTGATAGTCGGAATTTGTATTTCTCCAATTGCTAGTACAGCATGTTGGGTTGGGGGCCCCGAGATAAATGCTTATTAATGGCATGACTATTACTTCAGTGACTTTATTTATTGGAAACTTTGACATGTTTAAGTGGTGACCAATGAAAACATGCACAATTCTGAATAAGCAAGGCAATTTTTATAAATTACAGATGTCCAAAACAAAACAAATTTACTGCATGAGACTGAGAGTTCTTGTCTATTTTTTTGTCAGGAGGCGCAGATTCACCGGGTGAACTTAGAAAAATCATGGAGGCTAAATAACAATCAAGGCCTATCTTACTCACAAGGACACAGAGAGTGATGCTGATAGTGCCCAACAAAGAGTATCAAATCAAACCATGGAGAGGCCTGGAAGAGCCAGGCTTAGTTTTACTGCTCACTGTGTCAGTGTGAGTAGAGGAGTAGGCCTATAGGCATATGTCACTCTGATCTGATGATGCAGTACTTGAACAATTTTTGTCAAAGTTAGTTTGGGCACTGCCACTGGCCATTCATGTGTTTCACCTGGAACCAATTGAAATAAGAAACTCTTACGCCTATATCTTCAATCAATCAGCAATCAGGGTCATCCCGGAGTGTCATTGACAAATAAAGCGTAGGCTATTGATTTTGTACATTTTCTTTGCATATTAGGAAGATCTAGGCTAGCCTAGGGCATAGGCCTAGCCTAATACTTAACTATAGAGTAGGCCTATAGTAAGTAATACACTATACACAGGCCTACGCCTATTCCAAGACCAAAAAAATCATGATCACAGTCCTTTTCGGTCATAAAAAAGTGATTGTGCCCATGCTGGGGGAACAATAGTGAAAATCTTCTTACATTTACATCTTGTCACCGAAGTTGGAGGGCCTAAACAGGCACGATGGGGTTGTTATCTCATTTTCAAGAGAATTTTCTTGCGAAAAGGAGCCATTTTGTCACCACGGTAAACATGGTTGTTACGCTCCCTGACCTTTTCGCCCCCAGTCGTTTCGCTCCAAACGACCGGATACCAAATAAAACTGGTGTTTGATCCGCTGCATGTGGAAATGTAAAGAATCAGGAGAGAGGTGTGCGCAGCGCCTTCTGTCGGTAAAAGACGAAAGGACATGCAAGAATGAACTGAAAGTCACAATGAAAGTGATACTGTCATCATGAAATCATTTTTTGGACCATCTGAATGACTTTAAATCTAAAAAAGGTGGTTAGTGCAGTTCTTTAGAAGACGTAGAATGTGCTTATCCCATCAATAAAAATAATTGTCCAGGCATTTTGGCCAAATTTCGGCATGAAAAGTTAACACGAACTTAATGATTGAAGATCAGGGTGATACAAAAAAACCCAAAAAAACAATGCATCATACATGTCATAGCCTAATCTATATTTATTGACGTCGAGACCTCGGACTCGTATAAGGAGCCCAGCCATAAGTAGCATGCTTGACGTTTTGACATCTTTGTAGGGCTGTGTTGAAATCTAACCTTGTACACGATGTGATGTCTGATGAAGGACTAGGCCAGGGTAGGCCTAAGTAGTATAGACAGCCCAGAGGCGAAAATAAATTACGGTCATTTTGAAAATACCTTTTCACAGGCAGCGTATGTTTACCTCGACATAAAAGTCATGTTTTTAATCAAATCATCACCACAAAAGCATTCCAAATGTCATGAACATTGGGAGAAGTAAATTGCTTGAATAAGCTTGTATATTTTTGCTTTTTGTATTTTCACTTTTACAAACGTTGTCTGTGAAAAGCGTCGTTTCAAAATGGCCAGAGTTTGTTTTCGCAGGGTGTCTGTAGTAATAATGTCTTTGTTGACGCTCGGCTTTCAACTTAGTGTTTTATCTTGATATCTCCATTTCAGGGTTGACCATGAGATAGATTTGATGGCACAGCACTGCTAGCAAGATGTCAAAAAAGGAACCTTGTGTTATCAATCTCGACTCGTCGGGCTCAGACTGTGAGGTCCAGTGTACAGGAGTCAATCATGGTGTGTAAACTAGTAGGCCACCCTCTCTGAAGTTATTATATTATAGCTTTGCCTTGGAAGTTGAAAAATATGTCCCTTAGTTTGGTATTGTCAGGTCCCTGGTATACTTTTACTGACTGCCAGGGAGGAGCTTTATGCGTCATCTAAGTCTCATCCTGCATGTAGAACTGACTACTGTATATGACACAGAGTCAGCAGAAGGTACTGCTGCTATGTGCGATCCTGTAAGTCTTTCAAGCTATATCTCCATTTTCAGTTCCACGTGCACCAGCTGCCAGTTCCAAAACCAAACTTGTTACATTTGTAATTAAGCAAGAAGGAGGTCGTATAGTCCCAGCAGGCAGAGGATATCTCATCCAGCAGCGAGCCCCAGCATCATTAACAAGACAGGACCACACACCAGTTGTGATAGATTTGTCATCTGACGATGAGCCAAGCAACACCAAGAAAGTTATAAAGAAGTCGAGCTCTCAGCAGTCTGAGGGTGCTTCAAGTCTGGTAGAGAGAAACAACAATCAGCAGAAGAATGATACAGGCGATGAATTCCAGACACCTAGTTTTAGACCAGCCATTGATCGATGTGCCACAAACACTTCGAATTCAAGGAAAAAGACTTGCCTTTCAAGTTCTCAATCGGGATCAAGTAGTGCTGAGAGGAGAAATAAAGAAAACGAACGCATTCGGGACTTCAGAACCTTTGACTCTGGTTCAGATATTTCTAAAAAATCATGCAGTAAACGTCCGAAGGTATCGAGCAATGGGGATGAGGCGTATACATCGGCAAGTTCTCTCGGTCGATCTCCAGGAAGCATGAAGAAAAAGCAATTGCGTCGGAGGATTGAGGAGAGACGGAAACGCCATTTTCAGGACAGTTCTAGTGATGAGGACGCAGATTCTGATGTAGGGACTGATAGCCCACGTTCACGTTATGCAAAGCTGAAAAGGACCATCTCACCAAGAGCAGCAGTTTATAAGTTGAATTTGCCAGATGGTGATCCAGGGGAGTCCAGCAGTAAATTAGAAGGTTCAAAAGCACGGAAAAAATTGGACTTGGGAAAGATAGAGTCTTCTTTGTCCATGTGTCTGTCATCTTCAAAAAATGAACAAAATGTTAGTAGTGCAAGCACTCAGCCGCCAAGTGGATATGAGAAGAACTCTAGCAGTGTTAGTACACAACCGCCGGAAAACAATGAAAGCAGTAGTGGTAGTGACATTTTTCCTGACTATGATAAACAAGCTCTCGGTCCAAAAACTATGACCGCAAAACCACCTGAAACCCTACTCGATAAGGATAAACAAACAATATCAAGTGTCCGTACGATGCTGCATAATTTGAAACAATACAAAGAAAGTTTATTCGCTCATGTTACAGATGTTGGTGCTACATGTAATGCCCAATCTTCTCAAATTGAGAAGGAAACTGTTGTTCCCTTTGATGACCAAAAATCCATGAGCAGTGGGACTGCCTCGACACATCCACCTGCTGTGGACAGTGACACTGATCCTGATCTAGATGTGCCATTGGTTGGACTTCGGAATAAGGCTAAGAGTCTGATGTCTAATAATGAAATCTTACCAGCAGCTTGCGGTGGGGCAGCTAAGTTGAAGTCTGGCTTTTGGGCAGGTTTGTCCGAGGAAGTGGAAGAGAGACCGAAGCAGTTTGTTGGTGGAAACATAAGCCAGACTCAAGATAAGGACTCTGCTGTAAAAAGGTCTGGGTTCGATCATACACATTTTGGTAAATTGAAAAATATTTTACAAAGGGTGACTGAAGAGAGAAACGGTGGTTCTTCCGCTCATGAGGAGGATGGGCCTTCAACCAGTTCCAAACTATCTTGGATTACAGCTGTGGGTGATAAGAGAATTGAAGGTGTTAAAGTGTCGAGTGATAGCATATTTGAAAGTTCATTGTCAAAGGTTCACAGAGCAGGGCAAGGCTTGAATGCGCTCAGTGAAAGTCCATATGAAACTATTGATAGCCCTGTAACAAAGGAAGTAGAAAGTATGCTGGATGATGTGTCAGCCGAGGAGGATGAATCCAGTCTTGATGAGGAGTATCTCTTGCGAGAAATCCCGAGTCGGACCGCTCCAAATGCAAAGGAACTCCTAGACTGGACTGTTGATTTAGACTTGGATTTAGATACAAATGAAAAGGAACCTGCTAAGGATGGAGAAATCCAGACTAGTAACATTCAAAATCTGCGGGACAGTAGTCTGATACATAAAATTGTCCAAAGTGATGGTATCAGACACAGTACTCCTAGAGTTGAGCATGATCGACTGCAACTACCAAATTTCAAGGGTAGTGTACCGTCATTGGTGTTGGAGGGTAGTGTACCATCATTGGTGTTGGAGGAAGAGCTGCCTAACACAGCAATACAGATGGAACCTGTGTTAGATCAAGTGCCTCATTCAATAAAACCTGTTGAAGAGCCAGTGGCCACAACGCCTAAACTAGTTATTGAAGATTCAGTTGCCAGTATGTCAGGAACAGTTGTCCAAGTCAAGAAGGAACCTCAAGTGTTTGTGAAGACTGAACGGAAGGAGTCTGTAATGATCGATCTGACGGATGAAACCGACATAAAGCCAGAGACACCTGATGTGGAGGTCGGTGCGGTTAAGATAAAAACCGAGCCTGGCCTTGATGGTGCATTTGTACCGACTTTTATCAAGAAGGAAGAGAGTGCTGATGTTGGGGAGGGTTGGGTCTACTCACAGGAGGATGGCGTCATCACTATTTATGACTCTGATGACGATTATATGAGAGAAATGTCACAGCACTCCATGATGGTGGATAGCAGTGATTCAGATGTCCTATGTAATGATACGATAGAAGAGGTCGTCATGAAAGAGGCGATTTCCAAGCAGTCCTTGGCCGAGGTGTGGGCTCAGTTGGAGACAATCTGCCCTCAGTTTGATGGGGTGAATGTGTTAGATATTGGGGGTCACAGCGGTGAAGAACATGGCATTGGGGAGCCGAGGGCTTTGTCTTCTGAGGACAATGACAGCTGTGATGACATTGGTGGGGTCAACTTTGATATTGATGATGATTCAGATGGGGATGTAGACAACGAAAGAGAAATAGATGATGGAAATGACAGTATCATAGGCGGATCAGTCGAGGAGACTTCGGGAAATGAATCAAACAATGAATTAGGATTCATGAGCCAGGGATTCAATGTTGACCATTCTTTTCGGGAAACAGAATTCATGAGTCAAGGTTTTACTGCCCATCAGTCTTTCCGAGAATCAGAGGAGGAAACAGAAGAAGAGGAATGGCTCAAAACCTCTGATGTTGCTGAAAAGACTTCAGTCGAGGAGGAAGTACAATCAAGTGCATCTGAAGATAGTTTGAATAAGAAAAGGAGGAAATGTTCTGCTAAGTTAGTGGAATCTGAAGAGTCAAATGATGAAGTGCTTGACATGTCGTTGGTGGAGGTAAAGAAAGGAGTCAGAGATGGGCAAAGGAAAAGGGACTCGGGAGATTCAACTACCAGTGTTGCATGCTCAGGTCGTGAAGATTTTAGTGATGATAGCCTGCCATCCTTGGTGCATACACGTAGGAGAGAACCGAAGAATGTTAATATGGGTGAGATATCATCGGATGTTGACCTTGACATTAGATGTGACATGGAGAAGTTGCTTGAAACGTCAGGTGAATCTGATAACGAGGTATTGAATGGGTTACCTAGAAAGAGCAGAGCTAGAAGTGTGGAACGGGACACAGACTTGTCTTCAAATGTTTCAAAACTGTCTGAGTCAGAAAAAAAGGGAAAAACTTCTGAGGGAACAACACAAGCTAGACGTCAATTTGCATTTGATGTAACTGCTAAAGAACAACTTAAATTGTCGTTATCAAAAGTGATGTCCTCTGAGTATAAATCCAAGAAAGCCGTGACAAAAGAGGGTGGTAAACAAACACCAATTAAAGTGTCAGCTGAACGTTATGAATCTAGGCATTCCAAAGATTCAGATAAACGTAGTAAACCTACAGGTGTGAAGGATTTAGAAAAGGGCGGTGATGAAAAGGAGGGTGCTAAAGGAAAGGAAAGACATTTGTCCAGTGATGCAACTTCTAGTAAAACTACCAACATTGTTGCTAAGACAAAATCAACAAAGTATAAAGACTCCTCTAGATGTGGAATTGAGAACTTGTCTAAAAAGCTGCGTCATTCATCTGGCAGCTCAACAGGTGGTAAGTCCGGTAGTAAACAACGAACGCAGACGGCTGCAAGTTTGACTAAAGTTGCTGAATGTGAAACTGTCAGTGGTGCAAAATTGAAACAAAAAGATACATCTTGTAAATCTGACTGTAATGAATCGAAACTGCATTCTGGAAAATCTGTGAAATCTTCAACATCCGAGTTTTTAGAAGGATATCGTGGAACTGTGAGGTCAGAGCATCATTTGTCGTTTAAAGCCAGTATGTGTATTGACTTGCGGGAATCATCTGCTGAATCTGATCAGTCGCTGGTCATGGAGGGTGTTGACCTTGATGGTCAAGGTCATCTGGATCGTATGTCAGATCATGATGAAGTTGCTATGGAAACGGTGCAGTCTGCTGATCCTGTCCAGCCTTGTCAATCTGCATCTAATAAAAAGCTTAAGGCAGTGAAAGAAAAAGTGATGAGTAATTTCAATCCGAAATCAACACAGCTGACAGTGCCGCAGCAAGACAAGAGACTGGAGTGGAGGTACAAGAGACAGGAAGAGAGGAGGGAGAAGGAGACCAGGCAGAGAGAACGGCGAGCAGGGAAGGTGCAGATAGTGAAGGAGGCGAGTCGGGAGGGAAGAAGAGAGAAAGAGACCAAGGCCAGGTGGGTTTCTCTGTTGTTATCTTAACACCAGACGTGAACTGAATCTGCCAGACTGGCAGCCTTTAGCTATGGGCCTATATGGCAGTCATCGTTGTGTACTGAACTGTATACTAAGGCAAGTTGTTGGACACCTGGCGCTAGGGCTGACTTTAACCCTCTTCTTAAAGCAAAGGAGGTGCCAATGTAGTGACGTCCAGTCTTGCTGATGTCTTGCCATAGAATCTTGAGATACCGGGTACCTAGTGTGTTGCATGGCCGGCCTTGAGGGAGGGAGCTTTGCTGTAAATGCACGTTTCCGTTGGCCCATCATCCCATCCTGGCATCTCTGCAAGGGTGTTCTGGCAGGATGGGGGTATGTGTCCGCTCTATTAACTCTGACTTTCTATTCCTGTAGGTATGATTCATGTGATGGTGAGGCAGCTGTTGACGTGTATAGCTTCTACAGACCCAACTTGCCAAAGAGACGACCTGCCAAACCAGGACCGATACCATCCCCTGATGAAGCAAAGTCCGATGAAGACAGAGGTTGGCTGACCTCTGTTTCAAAAGGACCTCTTAAAAAGAGACGCAGTTCGTTGATCGAACAAACGATGAAGCAGATACAAGGCTGCAAGCAGGCGGAGGTGGATCGTAGACAGCTCTCCAGGGAGTTGAAGGAGAAGCGGAGAGTGACAAAGGGGAAAACACCACTGGCACCTGCAGGTTAGTGGTCTTCTTCTTGCTCAAGCCTACACCTGATTGGTTCGTCACACAATCAATTGCCCACAAGATCTCTTCAACATCTGTCCAACAACATGTTGAAATAAAGGCTAGTAGGGTGATCATTTGGTAAATAAGTTATTAGGTTAGTTTTAACAGATCTATTACAAACCAAATTGCTTTCAGGTTGGGAAGGTGCTCTGGCTGTATCATCAAACCGTCCTTTGGGATCTTTTCGTATTCCCCGCCTCCGGCATTCATCAGGCGACAGTGGAGCAGACGCACCATCTGTTGATCCTGGCCACTCAAAAGATACGGATGGTCATGCTGGTCAAGTGGCACCACCTAGTGAGAAACGAGCTCGGAAGAAAAAACCAGTCCAACGAGGCTTCTCATCAAGACAGGCCATATTGACAGACGCGATGCTACAAACTAAGAAGCCTCCATCGCGTAAACCTGCTCCAAAGAAAGATAGGAAACAGCCAGCAGGCAGACATGAATCTGCTGAGAAATCAACATCTGTCAGAAAAGAAGGAGGTCATTCAAAGTGGTCTGCTGAAAGTCAGGTAGCAGCTGTTCGAGGTCGAAAGGCAAAGGACGGTGATAAAACATCTGCACATAAATCTGATTCTGTGAAAAATAACCAAAGACAACATAGAACAGTACCTTCTGACGTAAGTGCATTACATGAATCTGTCTGTGGAGGGAATACTATGATTAAGAGTGGTGGGATCACTGAGCGTACCTTCAAACCGATTCAGGAAAGAGGTGAGAGCCCGATGGATGATGGTCCTGCCCCCGGACTTCCAGAGGAGCCGACTGGTGATATCAGGCACATCGTGCAAGAGCCTGTTGATGATATCAGGATTGTGGTGCTGGAATCAACTTTTTATAAAAAAAATGGTGATCAAGTTGTTGGCATTCTTAAGGAGGTAAGCTGAATTCTGTATTTTGTAAGATTCTTGGTAGCTGTCGGTCATGGATAAGTCTGACTGCGCAGTGAAAGATCAAGCAAAGTTTCTCTTCTTCCATCTACAGATATGTGCTTTTGCTCATGACAAAATCTTTCTAGGCTGTAACAGTTGGCAGTGTTTTTCTGCCAATAGGCCAGTCTAATGTGAAGTGTGCCAGCGCAATGAGCCCCTCTCCTTACTCGGCGGTTATCAAATACTCCTTGTCAAAGACTGCCACATGTGCCATAACATGCGTCTATTCCTTGCTGAGGCTGTGTCTCACTGATTGTTTTTGCAGCCTGGTGTGCGTAAACCAAAGGGACGTTTACGCTGGGATCCCAGGGTGAAATCACCCGAGCCCCGTCCAATCCGCTCTAACCAATTCGAAGCTGTGCTACCTGTCTCGCAGGAGATCGAAGAGCCACTTGAACAGGCTGATAGCCGATTCCAATCTCTCCCGATACCACGGAAAGACCAGAACATATCATTGCCAGCCTTGCTAGATGATTTTGTTTTGTACATACTTAACTGGAACTACAGCTGGCTGAAAGAACAAGGTAGGTGCAAAATGTCATTGAAAGGAATCTCCAATTGGCTGTTGCTGTGTGGATGTGAACACAATCTTACGCCAGTCAAGCCCTGGCTGCTCAGAGAGCCAATGGCATGATTTCTAACTTTAAAAAGTGTTCATGCATCAAAACATGGGACATTTTATATGTTTTCTGGGCTTTTGTCAACTGCCAGTAATGAAGCATTCTTTGTATCTCTCTGATTTCAGAAAAAATGACTGTTCCACCCCCAATCATTGACACAAGCCGAATACATCCGAACCAACGGACGTTTGATACCATGGTCGACTATTATAAGGTTTTCACTCCGTACATAATGCTGGAAACCTGGCAGAAGGTAGGAATACTGTGGGGTTTCGAGATGATGAGGAAATGAGTGACAAAAAGTCATGAATAAGATTTCAAATATGATGTCTTATGTGGCTGGAGGGCTGGCATTCTGTTAAGGTTGTCGATTTGTGGTTGGGACATACATGTAGCTGGTTTAAATTAAGCCTAAAACAGACTTCTTTGGACCTGAATGACTTTGTTTGGACCTGAATGATTTTGTTTGGGCCTACCTCCATTGAAGAGATTGCAACAAATGAAACAAGTTTCTATCTTTTTCAGATGTTCAATGATCATATTAAGCATGCCAGCCCACAGTTTAAACATGATGTTGTCATCACTGGTCTGAAGCCGCCGCAAGGCAATGGCCACATGTGCTCCATGGATCTCATCTGTAAAGGTAAACTATAGTCACTTCTTCACATGATGTCTAGTTAAGCTTAAAGATAGCAAGGCAATGGCCACATGTGCTCCATGGATCTCATCTGTAAAGGTAAACTATAGTCACCTCTTCACATGATGTCTAGTTAAGCTTAAAGATACATGGCCATTTTATGATGCCCTTTCATGACGTTTCCTCGCCTGTGTATGGTTCATGTAGCGAGCTTAGCTTTACAGAACAAGCAGTTTAAGGTTTATGGTCTGTGAATCCCCTACCTATTGAATATTGTGGAGCCTGTAAGCCTGCACATACTTTGGAATCTTTACAGCTAAAATCATGAAAGGAGAAAGACGGATATTCCAAGAAGACGACTTGGTCATGGCAGTGGTGCAGCTCGCTGAAACTGGTGTTCATTGTCCTGTGCTGGCATATGTCAAGAAATGTACAGTGGTTCCTGTTAACCCGACAGACTTTGACGACCGCTCATTGGAATTCTGTTGGAGTGAGTAGCTCAGTAATCATTTGATGCAGGCCTCCTGATGATTGGCTCGTGGGAGGCTAGACGTTCTCTGACTTTGATAGAGTAAACAACACCATCATAATTCAATGTGAATTCTAAGTCGCAAAACCTTTTTGGAGCTCATTGTTCCCTTTGACTCAGAATTAATCTATTTCCTCTCATTTCAGACGGACATGAGCGCCGAGACCTCATTCAAAACTATGATCTCGCCATCTACAAACTGACGTTAAAGTTCAGGAAGATCGTCTACGCTCCTGGCACCATCATACCAGTTCGTGTAAGCGACACCATTGGCAGGGTTCATTTCTCTTCAGAGGGGAAGCCCTCTTTAAAAAAAGTATTCAAATGATCTGTTCAACTAGATCATTAAAGCATTGTACTGTGGCCAGGTCAACTTGGTTCTATGAAATAATGTGCAGGAAATGGTTTGATTTTTCTGCTGAGTGTTTACATGTCCTTGTCTCACCTTGCAGGCTGTCTCCTCCCTCAGTATGGCCATACGCCAGTTCTCTGCCATGTTCTTCCTCAGCAAGAACATGACTCTACGCCAGCACATCCTCAAACCAAACCGACCAAACGTCTTCAACGAATCCACTGCCGTCCTTGATAAAAAAGTCATGGTAAGTGGTGGACGATGAAAGATCATTATTATTTGTTCATATCTCTCCTGGCTGCAGGTTGCACTATTTCTCTCACTCACTTTGATGGTACTAACTTGCTTATTTATTGGTGGACTTCATTGCTTGCTTGGTTCCATGGGGACTTTCCTTTCTTGCTAGTGTTTGCCTCAAGGCCGCAGCAGATACCAGCCAGGAGAATGTAGCTGTACACGATATTCAGATGTTAGCATGCACTCTTACTTTGTTACCTAAATAGGCCGACTCATTGATCTCGGCACCAGAAGGCACTGGTACTACCAGGTTCCAAATGATTTGTGGTTCAGGTTGTGTTATGTTCTGTGCTGTCTGTGAATCGCTTGCATTTCACCCTGCTTGACTTTGACCCACTTTCAGAAAACTGTTGAAAGTTTACAGGTGAGTCCTGAGTTTGCATGATCTTCACCTTTCTGTTTCATTTTTCATTCCTTTCCTTTTTATGTAATTATTTTAGCATGGTTTGATTTCTTTTATTTTGTGCAACTGGATGAGCAATTTTATGTAAAGAAGAGAAAGATGTGTGTGTTATTGTCTCTGTAACGTAAGAAACAAGTTGACATCAGTAACATGTACCGTACATGTAGTCCATTTAAAACTGTTGTGAAGAGTTCATTAGGAAGTTTATGACTTGTCTTTCCAGAGTGCTGGCTACCATAAAGACCAAGCTGATGCCATCTGTATCGCTGCCAAGGCTGCACTCCAGCCATACGCTGTCGCTAGGATCATCCTGATCAAAGGTCCGGCAGGCTCTGGCAAGTCTCACATGGTGCCAGAAATCATCAGGCAAATCATGAAGGTCAGTATTGTCATGAACGTTGCCAGTATGGTTTAGGTGTCCCTCACAGAATCTGAGGACTGTGGGTTCAAACCTGACCTCATAACGACATTTTCCTTCATTAGTCAAGCTCAAGTGTGTTGTGTGTGAGCTGCAGGTCTTCGATAGTGTGCCTCATCACTTATGTTGTGTACAGTGAGTCAGACCCTGTCGACATGACAGCATGATAGAAAAACCCATTGAAAGCTTTCATGAGCAGGATCCACTTTGGTTTATGTTTGCAGTCATGCTGCGCCTTTGCTACCTGATCTTTAGTTCTTGTTTTACAGTTGGAGAAAGATTGGATTGGGGGCAAACCTAAGGTGCTCTTGTGTGCCCCAAATGAATGTGCGCTTGATAACATGGTGAGGAAGGTGCTGAAGAGGAAGCAAGAGCTCAGTAAGTTGACAGCCGAAGAGTTACAATGATATGTCCTTGTTTCCTAATGAAATCACTCTACACTGTAGATGTCGAGGGTATCAAGTTATACTGTACATATTCTCTTGTCACATTGCAGAGATTAACCTCCTACGAATAGGCTCGAGGAATGTCCACCCAGATGTGCTTCCATTTTGTCTTGACAACCTGGTTAAAATGCAGGCTAACAACTGTGAGTAGATTTTCTCTCTCTTTTGTTTTTCGTTGTTTTTCGACTCGGCATGTATCTGATGCGCAGTCCACCACCAGGTGACGTCTGCACTCAGATTGCATGTGTTATGTACATAAGTTGCTGAGCTGTGATATACACACAAGTTGTATTCATCTCTGTCACTCTAGGACAGGTACTACTGTATATAATGAAATGTAATTGGTACTGTTACTGTTAGAAGATCTGCCAAATGTGACATCATATGGTTACTACTAATTGAGCCCAAAGGAGAGGAATACATGAAATGGGTAATTGTTGAAGGTTGCAGTTATTGGGTGATATGAATAAAGAGTAGTAAATGCTTTTATCTAAAACTCCATGTACATTTACACTTGGCCTTTCTGTACAAAATTGAAGTAAAAGCATTTGCTAGCCTTTATTCATATCACCCATTGTTTATACTTCCAGTGGCAAAGATTGAGCGGAATGCACATGTGAGCGATCTGAAAAAAGACTTGCTGAACCTGAAAGATAGTATCAACAGAAACACAGCAAGGATGCAGTCGCTGCGATTAGATGGAAGGGCTCAAAGCATGAACGAGGTGAGTAGTAAAAGCTATGAGGGTGCTCTAGTTAGGAATAGCTGGTAGCCAACCCTAGTAATATCAGCTCCGAGGCTGTGGACCACTCCCCAACTTGTAGGTTCAGGAGTTACAAATGCCATGAGGGACCTGCATGGTTCCTCTTATATCAAGTGACCTTGGTCATATTCAGGTCTCAAGGTAATGTTTTGTTTGTGTGAGACATTTTCATTTGTTTCAACAGGCAAAGTGCTTGGAAGGGGTGGTCAACCGGGAAAGAACAAGGAAAGACAACCAACAGAAGATTTATGATGTAAGCTGAGTTTGTTTTGTTCTTGGTGATGTTTGGTGATGTTTGAAATGTATCAGTACTATGTTGTGTATCTAAACTAAATATCATGGTGTCGTATTTCAATACTGAGCCAAGTGAGGACTTTGAGATATGTTCACATATCAGTTGCTTATGTTGTGTAAACTTGTGTTGATGTCAAAATCTCATACCGAATTCCCCGATCTGGTGTTATTGTGTTATTGTCTTTTTGCTTGACCATATTTCCAGCAGTTTTAACAGGAATGTTTTGATACATGTGAATAATTATACACAAATCCTCTATGTCCATTTTGAGTGTCTCTCCCTTCCCCTGACCTCCCCTCCCCTGGTTTTAATGCACCTTATGGTTTTCTTTTCTTCCAGCAACTTGTGGGGCATGCCAGCAACGACGTTAGTCCTATTTATTTTTGCTGCATTTTAGATAACCAGCTTTTTCTCCTTACTAACCCAACCTTGACTCCACTGTTAGTTAGTCCTGTTACCAATGTTTGCTTGATTCGTTTTGTAGAAGTTCTGTCCAATTAGGGATTTTTAATCTGATTACAACTCCCTGATCCAACAAACAAACAATTCATAACTTTCAACCTTTGTGTGTTAGAACATTCTTGCCTGCATGTGTACGTGCTGTAATATCTAACATTTAGGCAGGTTTTGGTTCATTTTGTCCTCATCTGTGTTGCAGGCAATGATTCAACATCGTTTCAAAGAGGCTGAGATCAGACAGGACCTGCTTCATGCAACCGAAGTAATCTGCTGCGTGTTGAACTCACCTGATGCTAACGTTCTCATGGATCACTTCAAGACGAGTCTGAAGGGCCAACAGGCCAACACGAGGCAGCTCAACTTCACATGTGCTATCATTGATGAGGTAAATGACCTTCCCTGGTGTGACTTTGACATTTGAAATTTGTAATATACTTTGAAGATAAAGTGGGGACTTCAGCAAGCTCATCCCACAACATCATCACTACAGCCCGCTCGTCTGTTTTGAATTGTCACTTTAGTTGTGTGGCAGAGTGATTGTCTGTTAACAGAAAGTATTCTGTCTTTCCAGGCCACATCATGCACAGAACTCGACACATTGATACCGCTCCAGTTTGGGACAAGTAAACTAATCCTGCTCGGTGATACAGAGCAGTTGCAGGCCAGTGTTGCAGCGGAGGTAAGACGTGTTCACATTCGTTATCACTTTGACTCCAACCTTTGGATACATCATTACTTCATCATCAACATGTGCCAGTAAAACTACTCTCAGCCAAATGTCACAGGAATCTTTTTGAGTGTGGGTCAGCTTTTACATTGACAGAAAGGTCTACAGGGTTGGGTCAGTTGTAATTGCCAAGCAAATTACTTGTACAGAACTGAACTGCCTTGCTCTTTCGTCGGTAGCCAATTCATCGGCTCAATCTCATCCATTAGATATCCATTTTTTCTTCAGAAGTCCTATCAACTGAAGTTAGGATGCTCCCTGTTCAAGCGGCTCATTGAGTATTGGCATTTTAAGTGTGAGACGCTGCATCGACCAGTGCTGGAACTGAGGATGCTGCATCGAGCAGGACCTGAGGTGATGATGTTCCCGTATAGGCATTTCTATAAGCAGGACAAGTGTCCACCCTATTCTACGTAAGTAATGAACATGCATGGAACTGTCAGACTGGTAAATGATTGGAACCCAGCTTGCTTTGTTCAAATCATTGAACCATTAGCAGAATTTCACCGGTGTGTAATATGGTGTATAATCTTGTCAAGCCGGCCATGTGGTTTATTTGCTGTCCTAGATTATAATCTCCCGGCATGTTTTATCTCAGATTTTCATCATTCCAAAATGTCGGTATCTTTTCAGGAGAACAGACCGAAGTGACAAGGCGAGCGGGATTTTGCCATATTTGGTGTTTGACATCATTGAGAAAAAGGTCCTCGAGAACCAAGGGTAGGTAACAACTAGCAGTGCTGGATTCGTAACTTAATCATCAGCCCCAAAAACATTGTTTTCCAAATATTTTTTTGGAGGGGTGAGATTGTGCCGATTCAGGATGTAGGACTATAGCCTTAACCTGATCATGATACTGTTGTTTCTCTCGGCAGTGATTCACCAGATTCCCTGGAGATGATGTTCCTCCTTAAGCTGTGTGAAACCATCAAGGAGCAGAACGGCGACATCAAGATCGTCATCTTACCACCGACCGATGACCTGAAGAAGGCCATCAGAGCAAGATTCCAACTGTAAGCTAATATGACATTAATTAATTATGCCCCAATGACAAACAAATTAAAGGCCTCATTGCTGCCTTAAAGCCACTTTTATTAGCCGACCAACTTGGTTTCTAACACAGACTAAGTGTGTCTTTTTCTATCTCAGCACCAACCTAAGGAACGTGGATGTCTTGCGCTACCACTCGCTACAAGGCAAGGAGTATCCCGTTGTGATCATCCCTTGTTTCTGTATTGGCAACAATATGGATCCCATTGGGTAAGAAAAGGCAGTCGTTTAATAATAATTGTCCCAACAAGATTGTGTCATTTGTATTGCAATGGCAGTGGGAAAGTGTCGTCTTCTTGAGTACAAAAGGAAGTCTCATCTGGTATTGTATTGCAATGGCAGTGGGAAAGTGTCGTCTTCTTGAGTACAAAAGGAAGTCTCATCTGGTATTGTATTGCAATGGCAGTGGGAAAGTGTCGTCTTCTTGAGTACAAAAGGAAGTCTCATCTGGTATTGTATTGCAATGGCAGTGGGAAAGTGTCGTCTTCTTGAGTACAAAAGGAAGTCTCATCTGGTATTGTATTGCAATGGCAGTGGGAAAGGGTCGTCTTCTTGAGTACAAAAGGAAGTCTCATCTGGTATTGTATTGCAATGGCAGTGGGAAAGTGTCGTCTTCTTGAGTACAAAAGGAAGTCTCATCTGGTATTGTATTGCAATGGCAGTGGGAAAGTGTCGTCTTCTTGAGTACAAAAGGAAGTCTCATCTGGTATCAGTGTCTTCATCTCAGAAGTAACAGGTCTTGGGAAAACAAACAAGCCAGGCTCTACCGTTTGTCTTCATTATTGTAGAGTTTTAATGAATTCTAATCCTTTTTTTCAGTGAACTGGCACAGTCCCGCAAGTGTTTGGTGGCTCTTACAAGGGCTCAGAGAGCCCTCTATATCTGTGGACGGATGCATAATATTGCAGTGAGTTTGTCCTCTGAATGAATTATTCTTCTGACTGTATGGAAGACAGTACAGTCTTACCCGATATGAGGCAATGTAGCAATCTCAGGACATGAACTGTCGTAATCTCAAGACATTGTCACAACCTTACCATATTGGAGGCACAATCATTATCTTCCTATACTGAGGACATTGTCATCATCATAATGTTTATAATATATAATTGGCAATGACTTCTGTTGAGATAAAGATTTACATCATCATCTAAATCCTGTTGTCTGATGTTTTCAGAATCGCTCAGAACTCTGGAAGAATCTGGTCAATGACGCCGCCAACAGGGGCAAATTGGTTAAAGTAGACAAGAAGATGGATGCCCAGCGAATCAAACGTTGAGGAGATAAAACAAACACTGTACTGTGTGTGGCCTTGCCTGAAGATTTTATGTCTCGGCCTTGATAGTGTTATGCTTGAATTCTTTCTGCACTCAAGTACTCATCACGTCACATTCCACTCATTACATCACATTCATGAGCTCCAGCAGAGGGGCCATTTCTGGCTCTCTTACACTTGTATTTGGTTTATGGAAAGCCAGTGGGGTTGGGGGGGGGGGGGGGGGGGTGTTGGACCAGTATCTCATGAGCTCCAGGGGGAGGGCCAGGTACAAGGAGAGGGGCCCTTTCAGCTGTATGACAGTTGCATTTAGGTGCATTTAGGTTTTGAGCACATGGTGTTGTTTGAGATTGGTGCTGTTAATATTAGTATGACAAATCTTACAACACCGCCTTCAGCATGCTTTACGAGTCAGGAGGATCGTTTTCTAAAAGATCATGTGTCTCACGTTTTCATGAAAGTTGCTTCTGTTAATGATGTTTAAATGGCTGAATTTCTTTGAGTTTGAGTCTTTGACTGTAATTTGTTAAAGCTACAACCTAATTGGCATGTTTGGCCTATTTAGTATTTAGTTTTTTGTGGTTGGTGGCCTTTGGATAGAATTGGGGTGGGGAGGGTTGGGGTTTCTATTAGATAAGAAACTTTAGTGTTCTAATGCCTGTTGATGTGTCCTGGTGAGTATTCTCTGAATTCACTCAAGACAAAGCCATTCAATCGGAATATGTAAACTCTCAGACCAGGATGGGCCTCACTAATTAATGCTCTGATGGCATTACGTGTCCCTTTACATGTAATACAACTTGAGGTTTTGGAGTAAGTGCACTTGCTTCAGGGTATGGAGTAAGTGCACTTGCTTTTGGTTTTGGAGTAATTGCACTTGCTTCAGGGTATGGAGTAAGTGCACTTGCTTCAGGTTTTGGAGTAAGTGCACTTGCTTTTGGTTTTGGAGTAATTGCACTTGCTTCAGGGTATGGAGTAAGTGCACTTGCTTCAGGTTTTGGAGTAAGTGCACTTGCTTCAGGGTATGGAGTAAGTGCACTTGCTTCAGGGTATGGAATACTCGTCAACTCAACAGCTGGGAGGCAAGATGCCACTTCCGGTATGTTTATTTTTTATTCTGAACATCATGTTTTTCTAAGCATTTAATTTTGTATGTTTGAATGGAAAATGACCAAGTTTTGATTGGCATTGTCTCCTTCTAATTCATGTCTCTGTACATTCGGTTGTATTATTGTATTTATTGTTGGTTCCCATCCTGGAGGACCAGTTTTGTAAGAAATTAAACTCCACATAAGCAACTGCCCGTAAATCAAGCTTTGTTGTTTGTCTGTCTCTGTTGTTGGTCAGTGGGGATTATCAGTGAGCACCTTGAACCATCTCTTTCCACTGTCACTATCACCATTGTCCATATTAGCCAGCCTGGCTGCAGCAGAAACCTTGCATTCAGTGGTTCAAAGAAATGGTAAGTCACACTTTTTTGGCAGTGACGACCCAAGCACCATGGTGATGTAGTCATCTGAAACCTGTGATGTTTTTGCCAGGTTGTGACAAGTCTTCTCCTGCATTGTTGTCCATAGTCAGTGCACTGTTCTTGATATGCGGTTTTTGGTGCTTCCAGATTTCGTCAGTAGGACCAGATACCATGCTGTCCATGGTAAATATTTCTCACCGTCCCAATTCACCATGGTGAAGTGCTGTCTGTTTACCATGATGAATTGTAGATTTACCATGGTGGAATTGAGACACATCTTTTGTAAGGGACATCCTCTGAAGACCACCCATGGCCAGAAACAGCCTTGACGCGGTGGCGGTGGGTTTCACAACCAAGGAGGGCGAGATACGATCAATGAATAGGATAAATGATTATATAAGAGACTAATTTATTTATAAAAGTTCTATAAATGCACTCATGTATGGTATTCACAGACAGTTACATGATCGTGTCTATACCAAAGCTTGTTCTGTTTGTAACAAACTTAATGACCAAAGCAGATCTAAACTCTCAGTCAAGTCATTGTCCACACCTTATCAACGTCAGATGCAATTCTCACCTGTTCTCAAAAATGGTCCATCTAACACTAACAGGAAATATCAGCTTCTATCAGAAGTTCGATTCCATGACAAATAATGTTCCTACAGATTTTGCCCAGTGTATGATTTTGGAAGAGGCACATGACAGCGTATCAATCAATACAACCAAAACACAAGAAGTAAAATCAAAGTTTTTTTGGAGGTAAAAGTAATCAGCAACACAACAATAAACAACAGTGGCCACGTGAGGTGTGTGAATTTGCCCACACAAGTGACGCCAAATCAACCTTGGCAGTTCAACTGCGTTGAGGACACTAAGAGAAAGATGTGACAGTCACGACACGACCAAATTGGACCTGACTGCTCCCCCGACCTACCAACAGGTGATAGAGATGGACAATCACAGCCTGGCTAAATCGGCTTTGGCAGCTCCGCTGTGTTGCCGACACTGCGAGAGCAGGACCAAACGAGAGCGGGGAGTTCAGCCAAGACCGATTCAGTGTAGTTGTGGCGGCGCATGTCATTTCTCGAGCGAGTTGGGAAGACGGCGGATGTGCCGCTCTTTCGGTCTGCCAAACCCCGCCCCTCGCACGCTAGTGTTGTCCAGCAAGAACATTCTGAAACAGCTTCTGCTGATCGAATATTCAATCACTATTGTTTCGAATAGGATTTTCTTGATAAAGCCTCTAGAGAAAGGAAGACTAGTTTTGGAAATATCCGATTATGCTATCAATTGTCGTCTTTGTGCTTGTTTATAAAAGTTATTGTTCTGCACATCGTGCAACCATGGAACATCCAACTTTTCGATGACCATAGCACCTATGCCAAGAGTCATTTAGCTGAAATACTATTTATGCCTTCAGGTATTCTACCCCAGCAAGCACTGATTACACATTGTTGGTGTTCATTGGTGATCATCTAACTAATTTGGATAAACTTGGGTTATACTCCTAGAATAGTCTCATTGAAAAACGTACGAACTATAGATTCTTATTCTTTGGAGATCCGATGGAAGTTTCAATAGAAAGACGTCGATAACATGGTAGTGGAAGAGAGAACCGTTTACAGGCGCATACACAACCGGTCATCCAAGGACAACCTCTAGACGTCACGATATTAGTGACTTTTAAGGATGTGCTATTGTCAGGAGGTCAGGTTGTGCCACGCAGCCACAGGAGTCAGGTTGTTAAAGATAAAGCAGACATATCACAGCGTATAGATAAATCCCATAAGCTCTCTTATTCTACGGTCTTAATGGATGCAGATTTTCACCCTTTCCCTGGAGTATTCAAATACTGATGACATGGATGACTGTTATGGTAATCCTAATGATGCCTTTATACTGACAATAATCTAAGATAAAGTAACTAAATAAACCCTCTAGTGATTGTCTTCTGGTTGTGACGTTGCGAGTAACAGTCTTAGGCAGGATGTGTCCCGTAGACGAATGGCGCCTAATATTCTCCCGCCTAAAACTGCGCCACCATTATTAGAATGTGATATATGTACAACATGGTCTTTCAGACTATTAGATCATACAGTATCATAATTTTATATACATCTTTATACAACCAGTAAAAAAGTTTTTCCAGCCGCCACTGCGTGTCATACCTTTTCAACATTCTCATCGTCCGAATGGCAACTGACAATGAGATGGTACGAGTTCTTCTCCAGGCCGCGATCTCCCCGCCGTATCTGCCCCGGTGACTCCGCCAAATCTAAATCAGTATTTAAATTATTCTGTTCCTTAGAATTAGAATTCATAGTTAAATCCTGGAGGACCAGTTTTGTAAGAAATTAAACTCCACATTAGAAACTGCCCGTAAATCAAGCTTTGTTGTTTGTTTGTCTCTGTTGTTGGTCAGTGGGGATTATCAGTGAGCACCTTGAACCATCTCTTGCCACTGTCACAATCACCCTTGTCCATATTGGCCAGCCTGGCTGCAGCAGAAACCTTGCATTCAGTGGTTCAAAGAAATGGTAAGTCACACTTTTTTGGCAGTGACGACCCAAGCACCATGGTGATGTAGTCATCTGAAACCTGTGATGTTTTTGCCAGGTTGTGACAAGTCTTCTCCTGCATTGTTGTCCATAGTCAGTGCACTGTTCTTGATATGCGGTTTTTGGTGCTTCCAGATTTCGTCAGTAGGACCAGATACCATGCTGTCCATGGTAAATATTTCTCACCGTCCCAATTCACCATGGTGAAGTGCTGTCTGTTTACCATGATGAATTGTAGATTTACCATGGTGGAATTGAGACACATCTTTTGTAAGGGACATCCTCTAAAGACCACCCATGGCCAGAAACAGCCTTGACGCGGTGGCGGTGGGTTTCACAACCAAGGAGGGCGAGATACGATCAATGAATAGGATAAATGATTATATAAGAGACTAATTTATTTATAAAAGTTCTATAAATGCACTCATGTATGGTATTCACAGACAGTTACATGATCGTGTCTATACCAAAGCTTGTTCTGTTTGTAACAAACTTAATGACCAAAGCAGATCTAAACTCTCAGTCAAGTCATTGTCCACACCTTATCAACGTCAGATGCAATTCTCACCTGTTCTCAAAAATGGTCCATCTAACACTAACAGGAAATATCAGCTTCTATCAGAAGTTCGATTCCATGACAAATAATGTTCCTACAGATTTTGCCCAGTGTATGATTTTGGAAGAGGCACATGACAGCGTATCAATCAATACAACCAAAACACAAGAAGTAAAATCAAAGTTTTTTTGGAGGTAAAAGTAATCAGCAACACAACAATAAACAACAGTGGCCACGTGAGGTGTGTGAATTTGCCCACACAAGTGACGCCAAATCAACCTTGGCAGTTCAACTGCGTTGAGGACACTAAGAGAAAGATGTGACAGTCACGACACGACCAAATTGGACCTGACTGCTCCCCCGACCTACCAACAGGTGATAGAGATGGACAATCACAGCCTGGCTAAATCGGCTTTGGCAGCTCCGCTGTGTTGCCGACACTGCGAGAGCAGGACCAAACGAGAGCGGGGAGTTCAGCCAAGACCGATTCAGTGTAGTTGTGGCGGCGCATGTCATTTCTCGAGCGAGTTGGGAAGACGGCGGATGTGCCGCTCTTTCGGTCTGCCAAACCCCGCCCCTCGCACGCTAGTGTTGTCCAGCAAGAACATTCTGAAACAGCTTCTGCTGATCGAATATTCAATCACTATTGTTTCGAATAGGATTTTCTTGATAAAGCCTCTAGAGAAAGGAAGACTAGTTTTGGAAATATCCGATTATGCTATCAATTGTCGTCTTTGTGCTTGTTTATAAAAGTTATTGTTCTGCACATCGTGCAACCATGGAACATCCAACTTTTCGATGACCATAGCACCTATGCCAAGAGTCATTTAGCTGAAATACTATTTATGCCTTCAGGTATTCTACCCCAGCAAGCACTGATTACACATTGTTGGTGTTCATTGGTGATCATCTAACTAATTTGGATAAACTTGGGTTATACTCCTAGAATAGTCTCATTGAAAAACGTACGAACTATAGATTCTTATTCTTTGGAGATCCGATGGAAGTTTCAATAGAAAGACGTCGATAACATGGTAGTGGAAGAGAGAACCAAGCTTACAGTCGCATACACAACCGATCATCCAAGGACAACCTCTAGACGTCACGATATTAGTGACTTTTAAGGATGTGCTATTGTCAGGAGGTCAGGTTGTGCCACGCAGCCACAGGAGTCAGGTTGTTAAAGATAAAGCAGACATATCACAGCGTATAGATAAATCCCATAAGCTCTCTTATTCTACGGTCTTAATGGATGCAGATTTTCACCCTTTCCCTGGAGTATTCAAATACTGATGACATGGATGACTGTTATGGTAATCCTAATGATGCCTTTATACCGACAATAATCTAAGATAAAGTAACTAAATAAACCCTCTAGTGATTGTCTTCTGGTTGTGACGTTGCGAGTAACAGTCTTAGGCAGGATGTGTCCCGTAGACGAATGGCGCCTAATATTCTCCCGCCTAAAACTGCGCCACCATTATTAGAATGTGATATATGTACAACATGGTCTTTCAGACTATTAGATCATACAGTATCATAATTTTATATACATCTTTATACAACCAGTAAAAAAGTTTTTCCAGCCGCCACTGCGTGTCATACCTTTTCAACATTCTCATCGTCCGAATGGCAACTGACAATGAGATGGTACGAGTTCTTCTCCAGGCCGCGATCTCCCCGCCGTATCTGCCCCGGTGACTCCGCCAAATCTAAATCAGTATTTAAATTATTCTGTTCCTTAGAATTAGAATTCATAGTTAAATGCGTGTTATTTTTCTCTGATTCAAACGTTTTAATTTTATCTTCGTGAGAGTGTGAGTTCAATGCTTTGCTCCGTCTCTCTGTTGGACTGTTCTCCAAGCGTCGTAGTTTCACGCTCATGCTTTTCACTTTCGGCGCGGGCTTGATGCACAATATCCCTCTACGGTAGGTGATGTAGATGGTGACAGTTATTACTATGGCGACCACGAGGAAGGCGATGACTGACATGGCGATGATGATGGTCCTGTTGATGAAAGGACCCAGACCTGAAACAGAGAAATAAATGGTTTACGTGAAATTCCAGGTGGCACCACAGTGACAAAAATCATGCGGCATATTCTTTCGTCAGACAGATCACAAAAGTATATCATGACAGAGACCGCAACTTTATCATGGAACGAATTTGTTCATGTCCTTCCCAAGGTTCTTTTAGATCACGATGAATTTCAATAACCATTCCTAAGAACCATTCAAGCACAAATTTACTTAGGCAGGCCGGTTATAACTCCTTGGGGTTTCTAAATGGCCGGCGTGGCGATTGATTTGAGGATTCTAAACGGTCGATATTATGTCTTCTCCCGAAGACACGATCTAGGTTTTGCCACCTGAACTTACATTGCTTCTCATCACTCGCATCGAATGTGCCGCAATTGGGCACGTTGTTACATATGAGAGAGTTGTCGATGCAGTAGTTCTTCAGGTCCTCGCACACCAGGCCCGCGTTGTCCAGACACAACTGTCCACCTCTGCATAGAAACTGGTTACAATCTTTCGCTGGAAGTGAGGACGAAAGGACAAGAATTTAGAAGGTTCATCAGACCGTTTTGTCTCCAGTTCATGCTTGCCCTACTAGAGAGCATCTTACCTACCACTAGGGATCTCTCTCCGGGAGTTCTCCATCTCTCACTTCTTACTCTAACTTTGACCAGTCAAGTGTCCCGGCCTGTCATTAGAATCAAAATGTTTATCTCAGAGACGAATTCCATGCCAGCTATATCATGGCGCGTACCATAAGGCCTGTCTTCAGATTGCCGAATATCTCACGTCAAACATGAACGCCCTGATAGCTCAGCGGTTAGAGCGCTGCACTTTAGATTGGGTGGTCATGGGTTCGAACCCCGGCGAATGTCTATTTTTTCGTTTTTTTAAAAGGTCTTCTTTCCATTTTTCATCCATGAACGTTTATCTGGCGCGGATTCGAATTAGATTCAAACCCTGGCGAATCTTATATCGTTTTTTTTAAGCTTTCTTTCTACTTTCATCCATGAACGTTTTGAGGCGCGTATCCAAGGGGGTGCACCAGAGGCATGCCCCCTGATTGTTATAGAATCTTTAAAATTGACCATGAAATTTTGGAACCCACCTGTAGTGCAGCAATTTTGATGAGAAATGCAGTGCACGCTCCCTCTTCTTCCAGTTCCTGGATCCGCCAGCGCTCTTAAACCATCATCATTATTATCATTATCAATAGGGCCGTTTAGACGACGCGAAAAAATCCGGATGCGTCCCGAATCCGGATTAATTTTTCGTCGTGTAAACGCAAAAAGATCCGGATCAATGTGGTTGCATCCGGACTAAAAAGGTACCATCGCCTTGGGTGGTTTTAATCCGGATTCATCCAGATTCGATCCGAATGCGGTCTTTTCGCCTGTCGTCTAAACGGCCCTATAATCATCATGAAGAAAACCCCTTCACCCGCGAACTTTTCAAGCTGAAGTACACCCTGATTCCAGGTTTTCGTGCACTCCAGGGAATGGTTTGACTATCAGTCGGCGAAGCTTTCTAAATGCAATTGCCCTGTGCATCCGCACTTTCGGCTTCCAAAAGAATCGACTCGAATCTTAATTCAAATCTGCCATTGCCGACATCATTGGCGCCAAAAACTATTTCTTTTGACCCTGTTGACCTCGCTTCTAAAAATTTTGTTTTTAAACCATTCAAACATTTAAATCAACTGCAAACATTTTCAATAAAATCACCGAGCTATATATATACGATATATTAAGAAATATCTATAGTAATATTGAGTTATACGGTTACCTTGGAACTATTTGCACCCAATTACTCTTCCGCCAGCGTGACCTAGCCACAATCATTGCGCGTACCCTAAGGCCTGTCTTCAGATTGCCGAATATCTCACGTCAAACATGAACGACCTGATAGCTCAGCGGTTAGAGCGCTGCGCTTTAGATTGGGTGGTCATGGGTTCGAACCCCGGCGAATGTATTTTTTCGTTTTTTTAAAAGGTCTTCTTTCCATTTTTCATCCATGAACGTTTATCAGGCGCGGATTCGAATTAGATTCAAACCCTGGCGAATCTTATTTTTCGTCTTTTTTCAAAAGCTTTCTTTCTATTTTTCATCCATGAACGTTTATCAGGCGCGTATCCAAGGGGGTGCACCAGAGGCACGCCCCCTGATTGTTATAGAATCTTTGAAATTGACCATGAAGTTTTGGAACCCACCTGTAGTGCAGCAATTTTGATGAGAAATGCAGTGCACACTCCCTCTTCTTCCAGTTCCTGGATCCGCCAGCGCTCTTAAACCATCATCATTATTATCATTATCAATATCATCATGAAAAAAACCCCTTCACCCGCGAACTTTTCAAGCTGAAGTACACCCTGATTGCAGGTTTTCGTGCACTCCAGGGAATGGTTTGACTATCAGTCGGCGGAGCTTTCTAAATGCAATTGCCCTGTGCATCCGCCCTTTCGGCTTCCAAAAGAATCGACTCGAATCTTAATTCAAATCTGCCATTGCCGACATCATTGGCGCCAAAAACTATTTCTTTTGACCCTGTTGACCTCGCTTCTAAAAATTTTGTTTTTAAACCATTCAAACATTTAAATCAACTGCAAACATTTTCAATAAAATCACCGAGCTATATATATACGATATTTTAAGAAATATCTATAGTAATATTGAGTTATACGGTTACCTTGGAACTATTTGCACCCAATTACTCTTCCGCCAGCGTGACCTAGCCACAATCATTGCGCGTACCCTAAGGCCTGTCTTCAGATTGCCGAATATCTCACGTCAAACATGAACGCCCTGATAGCTCAGCGGTTAGAGCGCTGCGCTTTAGATTGGGTGGTCATGGGTTCGAACCCCGGCGAATGTCTATTTTTTCGTTTTTTTAAAAGGTCTTCTTTCCGTTTTTCATCCATGAACGTTTATCAGGCGCGGATTCGAATTAGATTCAAACCCTGGCGAATCTTATTTTTCGTCTTTTTTCAAAAGCTTTCTTTCTATTTTTCATCCATGAACGTTTATCAGGCGCGTATCCAAGGGGGTGCACCAGAGGCACGCCCCCTGATTGTTATAGAATCTTTGAAATTGACCATGAAGTTTTGGAACCCACCTGTAGTGCAGCAATTTTGATGAGAAATGCAGTGCACACTCCCTCTTCTTCCAGTTCCTGGATCCGCCAGCGCTCTTAAACCATCATCATTATTATCATTATCAATATCATCATGAAAAAAAACCCTTCACCCGCGAACTTTTCAAGCTGAAGTACACCCTCATTGCAGGTTTTCGTGCACTCCAGGGAATGGTTTGACTATCAGTCGGCGGAGCTTTCTAAATGCAATTGCCCTGTGCATCCGCCCTTTCGGCTTCCAAAAGAATCGACTCGAATCTTAATTCAAATCTGCCATTGCCGACATCATTGGCGCCAAAAACTATTTCTTCTGACCCTGTTGACCTCGCTTCTAAAAATTTTGTTTTTAAACCATTCAAACATTTAAATCAACTGCAGACATTTTCAATAAAATCACCGAGCTATATATATACGATATATTAAGAAATATCTATAGTAATATTCAGTTATACGGACACCTTGGAACTATTTGCACCCAATTACTCTTCCGCCAGCGTGACCTAGCCACAATCATGGCGCGTACCCTAAGGCCTGTCTTCAGATTGCCGAATATCTCACGTCAAACATGAACGCCCTGATAGCTCAGCGGTGAGAGCGCTGCGCTTTAGATTGGGTGGTCATGGGTTCGAACCCCGGCGAATGTATTTTTTCGTTTTTTTAAAAGGTCTTCTTTCCATTTTTCATCCATGAACGTTTATCAGGCGCGGATTCGAATTAGATTCAAACAATGGGAGAAATCATCCCAATACTCCCGATGATGTCAGTCACTTCTTATGGACGCTAACAAAGTCCAAAACAGCGAAAGAACTTTGTCTTAAACCCTTCAAGGTTGAGGTAACATGATACATGATGAGAAAGTACATTAAACCCTATCTTCATTGGGATATGCCGTTAGGGGATTCCATTGGCATGCAGGCACTGAAGGAGTACACCTTACGCAGTTTGAAAAACTCAAACCCACTAAAAACTGTCATCTCTCAACTTGTTCGAGTCCTTAAGCACAATTTTTACAGAAATTTTCGAGGGCATTGATTTTTTCTTCATCCCCGAGAGAAAATTCAATCACCTCAACAGTTGGCTTATTCTTTCCCCCAACGCAACCTGCAGATAGAATTAGTGTCGCAAGTCACGCTCCGGGCGGATTAACGACTGAATGCAAACACCGTCTACTCTCTAGGGTAATGATGAGGCTCGGTGCCGGATTTCCTGAGCATCGAGCCTACTTAACTTGGCTGCTCTGGAGATCCTTGCTATTTTCTGAGTTCGGCGTGTGATGGATCGAAGGTAAATCTACCCGTATCGGATTTCGACATCGAGAGAATCCGATAGCAGATTCGGAATTACCGGAACGCTAAGCTGCTTGATGAATGAAACCATTCACCTTTGCGATATTTGAGGAACAATGTGACACTGCTGTTGAAGTACCATGAACGCCCCAAGGAACTTTGAACGGTGGGAATGAGGCCAACTTGCAACCATAGAGCTTGAGACGTAAGCGGGAGCTATATGAACCATTGGTTTGTATAAATGCCTTGCGAATGATCAAAGAGACCAGCGGAACATCGTGGAGATTCCCTCAGTTCAAGTCTACTTGACCGTGGCAGTCCTCTCTTAAGGAGAGAGTCTGGTGGAGTCCACTTACCACGTTGCGTTCTGCACGCCAGCATTTGTCTGTTGCAGGAACAACTCCCGCAAAGCACAGTTGAAATGCAACCTCAACCCCTGTTCCCTTTGCTGAAAGTCAGTTACAGTGGGTTGATATTCACGTGACAGAACGATGCATTGATTTTGGTGTTGGTATACTTACTATCATGAGGTATAGTAACCGCAGACCAGACCACTTTGAAGCCCACGGTATCAACATCACTGGAAGACCCTGCTGTGTAGCTGAAATTGAATGAACTAACTGTTGTCAGGCTCCCACTGAAGTAGAGTTGAAGGTAGAAGGACATGACATAGTTTGTTTCCACCCAAAGTCTAACTTGATATAGCAATCATTAGGGGTATAGAGACCTTGATCTCGATCAGTTCTGCTCGTTGATGGAGACAACCAGACTTTACCTACACTCTGGACGCATGTTTAGGAAGACGAAGGGACTTCCTCAGGAGTCCAGACTTGACCATGACCCATTTCAAGCTGGTGATAGACTGTATGATGCAAGGCAAAGGTTAGTCCTAATACATGAGGTGAAGAATAATTTCTCTCAGTTCAGACATGCAAAGCGCTTCTTTCATGGTTTTGCTAGTCTAGATCCCGTTAATGAAGCTCGATCCATTCATCTGATTACCACTGAGGAGAAGGCCTGATAGGAGTGCGTCAGTTACCAGTTTTCAGTCAGTAGACTTACCGTATCACCACACGGAAACTATTGGATAAGAATTCCTTTACGCCTTTATTGTAGAAATTGAGCTGACCACAGACTTTCTCTATGGGTCTGTCGTTGGAGCTGGCAAACCCATTATAGATGGAAACAAAGCTATCCCTGCAATGAGCTGAAAAGGAGAAGCATTTAGATAGAAAGTGTGAATTATCGAAGTAGAAAATTCTTCAGACATGTATGGCTTTCTGTCTTTCTAGTTTTGGTAACGGCTGTCAGAATACGAGATAAAGCTTTAAGATCGTTTGTGTCATCGTTTCCTTCGCCTCAAGAGCAACAGATACCCTTCTATTCGATATTAATTGCCAAGGATACTTACTCGAAGGACCTAACCGAAGGTCGAGAAAAGCCAGCAGTATTTTACTGTCCTCGTGTACCTTAATCATCCAGGTACACTCGACATTAGACATGAAGCGGGGAAATCCTGGCGACATGATGACACCACCATTACCAGTCATGTAGTCTGCACCACACAGCTTATTGGACGGGGAGAAGGGCTGCCACCCTGAAACAAGAAACACAAAATCACATCAATGATCGAAAAGCTCCTTTTAGGCAGCTTTCAGAGGTGCAGGCCTTATAGTCAGCGCAGCAGGTCTCCCTCGCAACCTTTGGAACCAACTGCCCAAGTCAGGGAGGCCTTGCGCCTGAAGAGAGATCTGCTGCATCATCTGGAAATCGTCTGCTACACAAGCATCGCCATCACATCGGGATTATACCTGACCAGACTGCCCGGTGGATGCACTGAGTTCTGATACTATTCAAGTCGACCGCTCAATCCAGACAAGGACATGAAGGACAGTGACTGGACCATCAGCTATATCAATAGGCATACATGTAATGCACTTGCGACCGTATCATTTTACGAGTTTTATGTTGTACCGAAGCATTGTCACTATTGAGCGAAAGTGGCGTAACAAGATCCAAATACAGTGGAACCCCGGTAACACGACCACTCATGGAACCGGGGTTGAATGGTCGCGTTACCGGGGTGGTCGCCAACTGGGGTTCCACTGTATTTCTTTTGGGCCGCTCGCCGTTACATGTGTACATCGTTTAGCCATTCTTTTGACGGGCGCATCACACATTGTGAAGCATATAAACAACTCTATTGGTACCAGGAATGTAGGTCAACTAACTACTCAGGCAACTTGACGCCGATATCAAATTTCACAAATTATGGCAACACGTGGGGATGAATGAACATAGGAATTTCAATCAATTTCTGGATGTTCACATATCATGACTAATGTTGAAATCAGGCAGAAACCTGCATGTTGATTGCTCCTCGGCTTGCACCATAGCACAATGACCAGGCCATGTAGGCCTACACTGGGATGAGGTATCAGCTCTCGGTGGTCTCGGGTGAAGTCAGTTGCAAGGCCCTTGAAAACTGACCATGCTGAGACACTCCTTTGTAGGCCTGCATACGGGTCAAGACACGAAGTCTACATCAAGCAGACAAGGAGGACAGAGGTCTGAGTGGAATGAACCAACCATGGAGGGTTAACGTTTGACGAAAGCTGCAGGAGAAAGGAAAACCATTGGGGCAAGTATAGCTTCATACTTTTGATTTTATTCGAAAATATGCCACAACACAATCTTGATATCATAGGCTCTTTGCCAGATATGCTTGTCATCCTTACAACAGATTGTCACGGTCAAAGATACCGGATGATGCCTCTCGAGACCTTCGACCATGACAACCTTTTGTAAAAGGGATTCTTTTTCCCTGCCCTAGGTGGTACATGCTTATGTGGCAAGGGGTCTATTCCCATTGAGCTTCACACAGGTCAGAGGTATCACTAAAAATGACTTACTGTCTGATAAAAACTCGTACTTTGCCCTAAATCCTTTATGACCCTTGATGTAATCTGATTTGAAGATGATTTCTAGTTTAGGGTATTTTGATATGATGGGTTGGGGGACTGTTGTACCACAGAGTCGGTCCACAAAGTAGGGCACGTCTTCCTCATCTATGCCGTACAGCTCCAGGTAGTCGAAGAGACACCTGAAAAGAAAGAAAATTTGGCCTCTGTGTATTTGTTAAACGATATTCTATCAAACGTCTTGTAAAACGTTTGTAAACGAAAGTCCGATAGGTCGCTGGTCTGCAGTAGCACTTGAGCTAGGATTCGAAAGTATTGGCGCCTTTCTCGACCTCGGCAATCATTGCCATGATGCTAAAATCACAATAGATCTAGGCTGGTGAAGTTTGGATGGCATGGACAAGTATCGATCGCCTCTGCCTGGGCAGCTGCAGCCTTGGTAATTCTCGCTTTCACTTCTTTGAAGCAAGTATTATCCTCCGTTTGTGTTGAACCCAACCAGGTAGATTAACTCCTTTTCTTGGTGCAATTGGTAGGCCCTTATATAAACATCGGTCTGCACCTCTCCGCTGAAGAGTTGGTGATAGGAGGCAACCTTGCCTTACCAACAGAGGTGGATAAAAAACCGCCACTGAATGTGTCTCCTACGATGCTCTTCGATACTGCAGTGTCACTATGGAGTTGGTGATGCCAGGGCTGCTATCATACTTCCTCAGAACTGTTAATAAACTTTTCTGTCAGATGCTATCATGGCATTTCTTGTGGTGTATGACGACCGGTTTGCCAAGGAATCCGAGGTGGAATGTCTACTCCATTTGCCCTTGCAGAATTGGATTGGTTCTCTGACAGATAGGATGGCCTCGGCTCGTGGTTGCAAACGTGTCAACGTTCGGTCTAAAGTCGGTGGGTTCATTGTAAACCATCGTGCGCTAGCAAGGCTTTGCTCGTTGTTTGTATGGTTGGAACCAATGCCGACTTGGATGTCGAAGCCACTTTAGTTCCACACTCACAAAAACTAAAAAAGGGTCGCCAATCTTTCTAACTTTGCATCTTTCTTATTCATAAGACGCCATCTGCACCTTCCCTCCAGCCATTAGAAACACATCCAGACGCCTTTAATCAAAGCTTTAATGATGACAGACGACGGATGAATCTCTTTAAACCCTAATTGAATTTATTGCCTAAATGTGAGCCACGGGGCAGTAAAATGTAGGCTAGGGACCGAGAAGGCAGATTGGATGGAGGCGATGGGCAATTACCTTTTGCTCTATATGTCTGAGGACATTTCAATGACAGCAGTCTTGGCAGTTGAAAAAAGTCGAGCAGGGAAGCTGCAGTACTTCTGCCTTGGTCCGGATTCTCTAAAGCTATCACCATGCCAAAGATGGTGGTGTTTTGCTAAAGATGGTGGGGGTTAGGTGGCCATCTAGTTGTTAACATAAACATACCTTGTTACTGCTATAACGTAGGATCAGCTCTGAAACGTTTCCCCACCTATAGACTTCGATTTCCAAAGTTTCTCTTTTTAACCCTGGTCCGTATTATTACTTACCCTGCCTCACTCCTGATTTCTAATTCAAACTCTAAGAAGGTGATTCGAATCCTCTCGTCCGCGCTTCCGTCTATGTAATACTTGCAATACGTGCGATCCGGGTACTCCTTGGGGAAGTTGGGGGAGTTGAAGATGCCACTTGTCACTGTCTCACTTGAGAAGCGGTACTCGCACTTGAAACCTTGAACGAGAGACAACAAAGACCTGTAAGATGTAAGATGCCCATATTTGATAATTACGATACAAACAAGGATAGTGTGCTTGCTTTGTAGGTAGCATTGCATTACACACGTTCTTCATTGTGTTTTGTCTTAGATTCCGTGAGACTATCTCTCGTCATTCCCTTCTTACATCACCATAAAGAATCACATCTATCAAACAACACTCAAGCAGATTCGTTTCTTGAGAAGTCGAATGAATCTCACTTGCTAATATCAATTGCCGGATTACGCTAAATGCGAGATGTTAAAAGCGACACTGTGAGGTCATGCGGTGGAAACAGCTGCCTCTCTTGGATGATATTGGCTCTAGTTTGGAAGATCTTCCTTGTTCCCAGTCCCTGCTGTGAGGTATGATGAGGAGATGTCAACTTGGCTATTCCAAAAACGTTACAACACCTTCATGTAATAAAGTCATCTGATCTGCCGGCATCATCTTCGCCAGGAATACCAGTTCCAGTCTACAAGACAGTAAATTAGCTTTTTCTAACGAAAATGTTTTTAGATAGTTGGCAATCATTTTCGTATTCTTTTTTGTTCCACACACTTGGAAAAATTGACAATAAGTCATCTAGACTGCTACTTCTTACCGCAAACTCTATTTGCGCGTATTCCCTTTATGTTTTTAGTAGCTTTGATGTAAATGAGTTAGAGCTACGATGGCTCAGAAACACATTAAAACATGCTGACTGAATCCGATGGCTCGGCCCATGACTCGAAGCAATCACAAGATATCATTCATAATCATACTCCTCATGGGGAGCATCATCTTTGTGCAAACCGCATATTGTCCTTCAAACTTGTCGTATATCAACTTGTGGAATACGATGAGAGCCGCATCAGAAAAGAGCAAATCACACAGAACACATTCTCCCTGATAATTAGTATTCTTCTGAACAGCAGTTCAGGCTTGTGCTTTGAGGAAAATGCGGCATTTTGTTTATGGTATTAGACCTTAACCATTGACATGGTGGTGAGTGCTTGAAGGCTTCTTCTACTACCAGCTGCAACATCACATCATCTCGAACAAAAGCTTTACACGTTAAACACGACATCGATTTTAGTTATTCTTTGTAGAAGAGATGAAAGTCTTGCTTTTAATGGCGGGAACTGTGACCATAGTCCGCTCCACAACAAAATAGGCTTTCTCAATAGTGGGTTCTGATTACTATGAATGTTACGATGCAAGTTAGGTCTTGTAAATTGATGTATCTACTGTTAAACCGTCGTCTTAGTTGTTGGCCAAGGTTGACGAACCGATTGGGATGAAATATCATCTCTGACTAGATGTCCCCATGGAGGAAGAGGGGAAAGAGTACAGATAACCCTCATCATATTCTTTTTCCGAGGTGATATATTGTCATAGGATTATACTATTGCCAGTCGCATCGGCTTTGTCGTCATCCAATCACTTCACCACACTGACTCTGCGTAATATCCGCGACGACGACGGAGCCCCGTTTCATCATCAAATCTCGGACAAGATCCTTAGCTACTAACATCATTTGCCGCGATGGATTTTAAAAAGGAAGTGACTATTTGGCAAGCCCGGCTCACCAAACAGCGCCTTTTTTCTGCCCTAGATGGAGAGCCGAACTCATGCATATTCAACCATCCAGGAGCTCATTATCATTCGTGGCGACACGGCCAGCAACACTGGAGTTACAGTGAAACACCTTTAGAAATGCACACTAATGCATTTAACATGCTTATCAGTTAAATCACGTTTATGACTTTTTTTGTAAATCCATCATGTACATGTACATGCTTCTTCATGGATTATTGACCAAAACCCGAGTTTAGCAACAGAAATTGAATCGAGAGCGGGAAGTCGGCCATTGTTAAATATGCGCATATAAATTCGAATATGACGTCACTGCTCTCTGATTGGCCAACATGTTGTAACCTCTCCGGCTCGCCAAAGATAGTAGTATTTTTGCCCTGTTTGGCAAGCCCGGCTTGCCGAACAGGGTGGCTTTTTAGTGCTGTTTGGCAAGCGGCTCTCCAAACAGGACAAAAAAAGATGCCTGTTCGGCGAGCGGCTTGCCAAATAGACCCGGCCTTTTAAAAATGCATATCACCTTTGTGCGTCTAGAATCCGTAATATTACCGTGCCAGTGTTGATATTGCTACTAGGATTCAGTAGCCACGCCAGCAGAACCAAAAAGAATCTGCACACGCCGACAGGCTATAGACTAGTTTAATCGCATCTGTTTAATAGCTATCAATGTTTAATGGAGCTGCTTAAAAACGATGCAATTTATAAACATCATTGCATTATTTGAATTGGATATCTCTTTGAAGAGGATGCAATTATTGTGTTTAATGGAAGCGAATTCTGTCTCGGGCTAATTTAGTATTTTTTATGAACAGGAAGCATGAAAATGGTGTAGCGCGATTGACCAGAGTGGCTTTTTTGGGGAGATGGGAGGGGACTTGCATTGGATGAATCAGGAGCGTTTGACATCTAACCTGTGCAAGTGTAATCCATGAAATCAACAGAATTCTTTAACTGGCAGTCACATATCTCCTAAATTATTCATGATTAGAAACGAGGAGTAATTAACAAACACTCTTTCGGGGATTATGAAGAACCATTATTTCTGGTGAATCTGTCTCCTTGGAATAATGTCGGGACATAAAATCAATGATTTCACCAGATGCTTCAGATTTGTGCTAAGCGCAAAATTATCTCCCTCTCATGTTCTGGATGATGCATTCTATGTGCATTTCAGACTGAGATAAAAGAGCTTGAATGTCCAGGGATGTTTGTCATTGAACGTTAAGCCAGTGTGAAAGACACGGGAGCCGTGGGAGTTCGTGTCTCGGTTTCGCTGACCGAAGCCAGCTGCAGTTTAGGATTGTAACATTGGCCTCTCGCCAGTTTGTATGATGTGTAACCTTGTTCCTTGAGGAAAGTCCCCGCGAACCGTGAAGCTCGGTCAGAAGACTCTGATAAATGCATGAAACGACAAGGTTATAGTCGCTTTGGCTGCCAATGGCACGTATTCCAGCAAGCAATTATGAAGTTTCTAGAACCTCGCCGATTTTCACACAAATCAGTCTAACCGTGCTAAGACAGTACCGAGGGAGCTAGAAGAAGCGAGGGTTGCCATGATTTGTCTTTTGAGGAGTCGTGCCGTGAATATCTTATAAGTCGTTCTCGGCAAACGAGGGAGTTTGGATTTTTGATGTGTAAGCCTTGAGAGAGTCGACTTGACGGGATGAATCCTGGGGATCGTCTAAACCGTTTCCTTTATAGCCGATCTGCCAAACACGAAACGAAATTGCTGACAGCGAACTGAGTTGTAGAAGCGTTTCGAACTAGAGCATCACATTTGGTGACAGGCTTCGATGTTTACAACGCTGTACCAACAGTTCAATCTGTTCACCCAATCCTCAGTGAGTATTAGCCTAAACGGCATCTGTCTTGCGCTGGACCACCCTGCCAATATCCTCACCGCTATTCACTTAAACCTTACATTAAGCCTTGCCTGGTGAATCTTAATCAAGCCCCATTCCCGGGAGTGACCAGTTAATATCCGCTGTCGGCCACAAATACTATTTGTATTGTAATCTCCATCATTCTTTGCCTCCTTATCCCACTTGGTAGCACTTTACACAGACCTGCCGAGAATACAGCTGAGTGTTCATAAATGGACATTAGATAAGGCTACTGTCAAATAGTCCTCGAACCTGGCATATGGCTTCCTACAGGAATTTACTCAATCTTTGAATCAAATGTTTGAAAGGCAAACTTCGACCTTTTGAGCCATAATAGCCGGTTAAAAGTTGACGACTGAACATTGATCAAAGTTGTTTTAGTGTTCAGCTTCTCACGAAAACTCGAAAAGACAAGACATTCGACACGTGGCTCATTTGGAAGAACTTCTGTCTTCGCACATAACTTTGCGTATAAAGAGCATGTTTGATGATATCCTGTGTCTGGACATTGCCATCTTCGTTTTACCCGACCTCTATTCCACCCAACCCTGGTTTAAAACAGATGATCGTTCAATGGCAAAACTCATCTGACCGACCACACCAGGCAGCCTCTTCATTGTTCTTCCCAGGAACCAGCCTTTATCATTGTCTGACAGTGGTTTCGATCATCAGCTTTGACATTTCATAGCAAAGTGTCAAAGGGTAGACCTTCTATATCACAAAGACGAGGGACATATTTAGAGCAAGCCAGTTGCTAGGCACTTTCGATGTTCGTGGGCCGAGAGACATGTTGGGAAAACATCACTGTTGACTTCACTTCTTCCTGTCGGCTTTCTCAGATGCGTGGTGGTCATGGAACAGGCTCATGATGAGGAAAGCGTTGCTTATGTTCTGTAATTAACAGAATAGCCGCAAAATAGATTGGCTTGTCCATTGTATTTGCAAAGGTCATTATGCGTATTCATCAGCTGGACAGCTTCCGATTCATTGTCTCTATCGTCTCTCTGCAACCGGGGTAAATATATTGGCACTTAGATGCTTTCGGAGATATTGTTTTACAAATACCCTCTATAGATGATGTCAGATGGTGATTAGGTCTAATGATCAACTGAACATATGAGATATTAGTCCCATGGCTAACAGAAGGCCCCGTCCAGGCAATCCGCAAGGACATTCTTATTGTGAGTAATTTAAATAGCTGTTTCCAGCTCTCAGTATAAGCTGCTGCATGTCCGTTTCGGATTCATGGCGAAGCTGTATGAGCCAGTGCTTTAAGGGATTCCAAAGCAAGGTTATCAGTTTTGATAAATGATTGATTATGTTGATGACTGTGTTATCCTTTTTGCTCAGAACAAAACCGTTTGGTGTAATCTCCTTCATGGTAAAGCTATCGTTACTAGCTCTGTGATATTTGTTTGGCGAAATCTGCGCAGGCAGTCAGCAAACTAATGAACCGCAAATCCTGCTTGTAAGCCATTCGATATCATCGAGCTTTTCGATTGAAACAAGTAATTAATTGGAGAATGGTGAATCAAATGTCTGTACACAGTTTCCATTAACAAATGTGGGGGCGCCGGTTGTGGACAAATTGATGACAGATTGTTCGTCCGCTTCAGTGAAATAAGTCGATCTGAATCGGCCTTACAATGGAATGACATGAATCCGACACGTTGATCGTTCCATCATCGGAGAGTCTAACGGTTGCTTTGGCGTTTTTAGAGATGAAAGTCGCCTGGCTTGGCATTATATTGACGATACGAGAGAGATCATGGGAGAAGTCGCATGCAAGCCTTTGTGGTGTTTTTAATGCTGTACTGCAGACTGATGATAGAAAGGAACCTCAGGCATATCGGGTTAACAAATAACAGTCGAGACCTATGTATAGAAATAAGGCAAGACCATGATTGACAATGGTTGGGGACATGTTACCAGCTGATTCCTAACGAGGCCTAGCTTTACACAGCTCGTCTGCAGGCATTTTTTTCAATATCGGTTTGTGGCTGGAACTTGATTGAGTAAAGCTGTACAATTATAGACAGCGGTGCTGAAAGATATAGTTTTTCATCATTCAGTCATTTCAAAATTTTGAAAAATTTTCAAAGTCAACAAAGTTTTGGACTGATGATGTTGGTTCATTCTGAGCAGAAAACAAAAAAACCAGTGAAATTGTTTTTGGACTTTTGAATTTTTGGACGAGATGAATGTGTTTTCAATCTTTTCACTTTGCTGTCACTGACTCAGTATTGCTCTTTAACACATATCCAGGACCAAGCCAAATGATAACCTTGTTTGGGCATCACGATACATAATCCGCCAGCCAAACCCTAAGACTTATTGACAGATTATTAGGGCTGCAGTTTTTGGTGATTCGGGGTTTCCAATGGTTATGATATGGTTTGCTTCCTCTGATGACTGATGATCGCCGTCAGTGGAGAACTAGTGTGACGGCGGGCCATCTCTCATACCCTAAGGCTAAGATCTTGTCAGCGACCCCTGACCGCAATTATGATGAGACCGCTGGACGAAAATATGATTTCAGTATCACTCTCAAAGATGATGAAGGTTCTGTGATCTTTTATGTGTCGCATTAGCTGTGCTTCAACTGTAGGTAGACAACACTTTCGTTCGTTGTCAGACGAAAGAGCAACTGAGAATATTTAGCTATGTCTAAGAAGAAACTTCCTCCTCACATATATATACAGTGGATTTTTCAAGTCCAAATTGAGGATTGAGGAGTTTCAATCATGTTGTTTAAAAACACCTTCTGGCGAGCGATTTTAGATTCAAATTGCTTGTATCATATTCAGCAATTGGTTGTTATCATCATAAAACATCAGTTTTCTAATCAATAACATCTTGTTATCGGCTAAGATATCAATACCACAACCAAAACCGGTTTGTCATCTCGCTTTTGATAAAGTATGTTGTTGTAAACAACTCCGTCAGTTGAGTCAAAATTCGGATGGAATTTCAGGTTGATATAGATTACAGGCTATAAGGCCAAGGACCAAACCCTTGAAAATTGCAGACATTTACCAATTAAGACGAAAGAAGTACGGTGGTTTTTCCGTCATTCTACTCTCGGATCGGAATGCTGTCTCTCAGGATGAGGGAATGGTCGAGAATCGGGCGGGGCATGTACGCAATGTCTTAAGGGATGAGATCCTCTTGGTCTCAAATCAGGCATGGAGATGGACTGAATATTCCAATGATTGCTGGCAGAGCTTCTCTCCCCGTGGCAATACTTCGTCATATATTCTATATTTGGTAATGAAACACTGAGAATGTGATTTGGAAGCCCCTGGCTCCTCATTATCTATGCTATTTATATTCAGATTAGATTGCGGGATTGCGCTTTGAGTTGTCCTGTCGATGCACACTGCGGACTGGAACATCGATATGCCGATGTTTTTTTTACGTAGAGATGGCATACTGGGCAGAGATTGAGCTCGATGGGAGATGGGTTTGTGAAAAAGCAAAATCGTAAATCGCTACCACCACAATTTCCTGTGACCATTTGATTTGAGGAAGTAGTTGTTTCCGAACTGCTTACAGTCCCGACACAGTGGAGATGTGTCCGGGAGATTTGTCCACTCCGTTACAAGCAAGGCTTTAGACCCGGCAGTGGGTGGTTCAGGGGGCCCGCTCCGTCTAGTCTCCCTACAGACCAGAGCTAACTTTATGAAGATGTCGTTCCGAACATCCTTCATCTACTTTGATAGTGCACTTGTTCTCTATAGCCAAGTGTAATGAACCTTTGAGTCCGTCCACACCACAGTAAATTGTTTCACAACGGTCACGACGTTAACCGTGAAAGGACAGGCTGCTGTCCGGAACACTCCAACTACATCTCTCACCAACTAAGTGTTCGGATGCAATATATATTTTACCGCCACCCTTGACTGAAGTCCTTCCTTTGATGACGGTCAATCTGTTGCTTTACTCGTGCATGCCACTCCTGGCTGTTTCATGCGAACGTGTGGCGAAAAGTAATAGGTCGTCAATTATGAGTGTATAAGACCTACACTTCACAAGATTGGAGGAGGCGATAATCAACTTCTTTTTGCCGCACGTGTGGTAAGGAGATCGTTAGTAGCTGCGTTGTGATTCCGTCCATGACCAGAATAAGCAATTATAGACAGCGGTGCTGAAAGATATAGTTTTTGCTGAGAAGCCTCTCGTCATTCAAACCTTTTCTTTCTGTGTCTGATATCTTTCTTGTACAGTACCCAGCCTCAAGCCTAGTCTTCTTTGATACTCACCGAGTATCCTTTCTGAAAAAGATGGCTCGGTTTGACAAGCATGATGGGTGTCGACAATTGCTTTTAGATTTAGACGGTTACTTTATTCATATCAGCTCTCTGTCTGTGTCTCATATCTCTTTCACATAACCCTTTTGCTCCTTTTGTACATACTCTCTGAGACCCCTTCAGAAAATAGTAACACACGAAACGAGACAGTACATGACAGATACAGGATAAGACAGACGTACATGTATGCTTGCCCTTTTCGCAAATGTGGTATTGGCATACCGCTCAGCAATCGCCGACCATGAACTTATCCTTGTCTCTACTTGTATGTTAAAGCAACAAAAAACCCTCCCTTAAGACTAAGTGAAATGAACTCAAGCACAGCTCCTAATGATGACATAAAAGACAGTTATCAGCCAAATTCTGTCACACTAACAAAATAAACATTTGACGCTTATCTCGCCTCGAAATGTACTCCAAGTATCCTTCTCACAAATTGAATCAATTGCTGCTTTTTCCATCAGGAATTGATGTCGCTTTGACGAGTTGCTCTCGTGGTGGAATGATTAGCAATGTGAACGCCGGCCACGTTTGACGGAGGCTGATTCGTCATTCGTCTGGTAATTCCATTACTTTATTACTTTATTGACAAATGAGCGTTTTATTTTCATCAATTTAAGGTAATACGTGTTCAGGTTATTAGAATACCCAGAGTCTATTGGGATTGTCGATTCATTTTGTGGGTGCCGCAGAATCGGCCAGGATAGTATATCTTGGTGAAGAGAAATGTGTCAGTAGCGATAACTATCATCGTGTCCTCAATAATATCAAAAAGACTTTTATAATTCCATCCACTTCGTATATTCTCAGTTGAGTTGACCGTGTCCTAGTGTTTGTAATTAGCAGAGATGGGTAGAGAAGGATACCAAGAGGTAAGATATCGATATTTTGTCTGGGTTACCGCTGAATCGACAATGGCCCTGTCGATATGCAACAGCCTTCTCCTTTGGTCATTGTCTTTGTAATGATGAGAAGAAATGGTACTAGCAATTTCTAGATACAATGATATCACTAAACCTAACTAATCTTAGCTAGGTGACCGTAACCGTTCGACATGATACAGGGCTTGGGATCAGGCTTTGTAAAACGGAAACGATATTGGCAGTTTTCTAATACGTCCATATTAAATTCTTCACTTTCATGGTGGTGGTGGTGGTTTGGGGTTCCACCTTTGTCGTCCTCCTTTGAAACAATCCGAGTTTGCCCCGCGAACTCAGGACCTCTAAGTTTTGTCTTGGTCTTTGTAATAGATGAAAGGTTTTCGATCTTTTCTTGATGCATCCTATTGGAATTCTACATTTTCGTCTGATTCTCAGCTCAGTTTGTCAGTGACTTTTCTACATGGCGCAGCCGTTTCATTAAGACTTCGTCTCGTGCATTGTCGTTGGTTCTCAGCTTAGGGTAGCTTGTCATTACAACGGAACAGCCAACTTGTTTGGTTTGCCTATACACAAAGTCTCTCTATTCTCATGAAGTCTGAGGTTACCGTGGCATTTCAACATTATACACCTATGTCCTTTTGGTCATGGGGTTTGTACTTACAGAAACAATATTGGCCACTGCTAGATACCGACTCCCTAACTCTGGAATTCTCCAATGATTAATTGGTCCTGCAAGGTCCTTCTAATCAAATCCTGCAGATTGGCCGCACGTGTGTGTGACTGGTCCTCGATCTCCTAGATGATGGCTAAATCGTTTTATTTCTTTTGATGCAATATTTTACTTATTACATTCCTCGGCACGACAGCCACGTACCAAGAGAGATGCGGCATTCTGCTTCTTTCTACCCATTCCAGGTTTTTATATATTGCATGTGGTTGCACAATGAAATGTGATGGTTTAGAAGAAAGGTCTTATGGGAAATCCCATTATCTCTAGATCACAGATAAATAATACATGTACATTTTATCTGATTGTTTTTACCTCTGGGTTATTGTTTTAAAAATTGACAGATTGAAAGTTGGATTGGTGAGTGGTGAAAGTCGGGGAGTTGATGGATTGATATCTTGCAGTCCTAATGTATTATCAAGTCACGGGGTACATGCAATTAAGCATCATGATTATGTTCCAAAATAACCTGGGGAGACTAGTCTAAAGAAAAACTCAAGGCCTGGAGTATTTAGAGAAGCAGAGCCTGAATTCCATCGATACTAATATGTTACCGCATCATCACCTTACAGCATTCAAGTTCATCTATTCTGCGACAACCACGTTCGAGTTGCCTTTGGTTATGGCCAATGAGTCTGTATTGAGTCATTCCCCGAGCCGAATTAGCCATTGCCCTGCTAAGGGCTTTTGTATTGAGACACATCTATATTAGCCTCAGCTACGAGGGTCGGTCGAGCGAGTCCCATTTATAAGACATGAGATGAGGAAATTAGCCTTTACGCTATGGTTCATTAGAGCGACGAGCTCAATTCAACCATTTTGCCCAGACAAATGACACGTCTTCCCCGTGGCCATGGCTAACATCCAGTGGGAATGAGCCCGTTTATCATATTAAGTATTTGTTCGCGATATCGGGACCCACATGACCCATCAACCAACTAATGTGTGGATGATTTCATAATCATCGCTGTCGACGCGGAGTATCGGAACAGATCGGAATCACCCATTAGACCCACCCATTAGACCCACCCAGTTGCTAAAGTTAAGAAGTTAAGACACCAACGCTGGCTTAATAGTTCAATGTTTTCAGTCATTGCATCCTCAACGATGGTCTTGGGTCTTTGGCTCAAAATCCTTGCTTTTTGTCTGGGAAAGCTATGATCAACGTTGCTCTTCTCTCCTTGTTTGTTAAAAACCTTTTAACATCATCAAACGTTTGATGGAAGAAGACCAATCCCTGTTATTCGCTTATGACATAGACGTACAGTTCGTATGCTTAATGTTAAAAACACCGATCCAAGCGAAATTGCTTTACATCTAAAATGAAATGCTCGTATTTCTAATAATTGTAATTTGAAGACCATAATTTCAATTCTTTAGTAAAAAACTGATAATATTCATATCATGAGATCATTTAATGATGATACTATTAAGTGGAGGAACTGAAGGCATTCTCATCAGTTGTAGTTTGTGCGTTATCTCTTCACAAGGGTATAATATATCAAAGAATTCTATGCAGTTGTGAGCAATATAGAACGTGAAATGAAAAAAATCACATCAATTTCAATCGATTCAATATCAAAGACATTTTATTTTAAGAAGGTGATGAATGTTTCAAAGATTTTATTCTAGAGACTATTAAATGGCATTTCAGCGCTTGATAAAATATATTGTGTGATGAGAGAATCGAGTATTAGCATCCTGAGGAAATCAGGGGTTAATGTTTGCTTCTCCGGCCCTGCACACAAACTGTATTTAGCTCAAAACGTTCTCAGCGCAGCGCCTATTCAAGGGACACTTTTTTCGGCAGATGGTGGCAGTATTAGGGAATTCCTTGCTTTTGATCTAATTGGTACCGATGCAATGTCTCTCCATCACTTTTGCTATTCTCCCGGCTGTGATAACGAGGAACGTCGCTGGAAAATATAACAATGAGCTTACGCATCACTAAAGAATGAGGATAACGCCAGTGTTACTTTGATCGCGGTCCTTGCTCCAACCTAGCCATAGATAACGCCAGTGTTACTTTGATCCCCGCCCTTGTTCCAACCTAGCCATAGATAACGCCAGTGTTACTTTGATCGCGGTCCTTGCTCCAACCTAGCCATAGATAACGCCAGTGTTACTTTGATCGCGGCCCTTGTTCCAACCTAGCCATAGATAACGCCAGTGTTACTTTGATCGCGGTCCTTGCTCCAACCTAGCCATAGATAACGCCAGTGTTACTTTGATCGCGGCCCTTGCTCCAACCTAGCCATAGATAGAGCCAGTGTTACTTTGATCGCGGCCCTTGCTCAAAACTAGCCATAGATAGAGCCAGTGTTACTTTGATCGCGGCCCTTGCTCCAACCTAGCCATAGATAATGCCAGTGTTACTTTGATCGCGGCCCTTGCTCCAACCTAGCCATAGATAATGCCTTTGTTACTTTGATCGCGGCCCTTGCTCCAACCTAGCCATAGATAGAGCCAGTGTTACTTTGATCGCGGCCCTTGCTCCAACCTAGCCATAGATAATGCCAGTGTTACTTTGATCGCGGCCCTTGCTCCAACCTAGCCATAGATAACGCCAGTGTTACTTTGATCGCGGTCCTTGCTCCAACCTAGCCATAGATAATGCCTTTGTTACTTTGATCGCGGCCCTTGCTCCAACCTAGCCATAGATAATGCCAGTGTTACTTTGATCGCGGCCCTTGTTCCAACCTAGCCATAGATAGAATATGACTAGTGAGCAATATTGTACTGTGATTCCTTGCTTCAATATGCCTGAAAATGGAAATTGCATTGATTACATTTGAACAAAACTGGCATTCGACCACCTTTTTACGCCGGCATCTTCAAGTGTCACACTAGTGGCAGTAAGGCAACCCTTGATGGCAGATCATTTACCTTTTACTCCCACGTGCCAATTCTACCAACGTGCGCTGAATGCAATAGAACTGCATGAAAAACACCATCGTGATCACCATTCGCTCCATAATTTGCCGATGTATTCTGAGCATGTCTGCTTCCTTGTGCCTTCAATTCTTTAACATCCTCCTCTTTACTTCTGATCACATTTGGCAGAACCGCAATTCCGATCTGATTCACATTTGTTTCTTTGCTCAGACTGTCGCTGCTCCTTTACACGTTTGAATGAGTGCAGTTTGTTGTTACTCCGTCAGTTGTAAGTATCAGTAACTGGAGGCACACATAAGGTTTCTTCACCCGCCTTTTGCTCAAACCTTCCTCAATTGCCTTATTTATGCCATTTCTTTGACTAGCTGGTGGGTTTGCATGAAGATCTCGACATACAGTGGTAACACGCAAGGTAACACGACCTTGGGTAACACGACCACTCACTTATCCATAAGTTCAAAATTCTGAAAAAAATAACAGAAATCATGGCAGCATTCGTCTTTTCACGGCAATTCGGCCCTTTGGTCGGGTTAGAGGGGTGAATTTGGTCATTGGGACCGCCCAATCCAGTGGTCGTGGTCTGGGTACCGGGGTGGTCGTGTTACCGAGGGCCTTGTAATGGTAATTAGAGAGGAAACCATTCGGGACTGGCGATTCCTGGTCGTCATAACGGGGTGGTCGCCGACCGGGGTTCCACTGTACTTGTATGTTGGATTCATAAGATATTTTTCATCCGTTGCATTGGACTAATCAACCAACATGACCAATCCAATCTCCATTCGATTTCCCCTCATCCCCTGGCCCCGAGGCATCAGCAGCGCATATTCCTCCCGCCAGCGAGATGATGGGTTTGTCGCTAAAGATGCCAGTGTTAGAGGTTAATTGGCTTTTGTGACGGTTGAGGTGAGCTCCTCACGGCTCATTGTCATCTCCCAATGAGGGGCCATGCTACCCTTCACTGCGGAGCCGCTATTATGTACACGGTTGCTGTAGCGGCGGTTACCACTGGCGAAGCTTGGAGTTTGAGGCCACCGAATGAGGGAGCCATACCATTCACTTTCTGTGATCTACAGATGAAAGTTCCCTTAGTAGCGGTCACCAGGGATGCATTTGGACAGCGATAATCCCATCACAGATCACTTCGATTTCTTGATGAGGGGAGAAGCTATCCTTCATTTCGACGCCGTGAACTGTACGAGATTCACTGAGCGGCAGTACCATTGGCGATGCTCGGGGTGTGTTACTTGCCTGAGAGGATCCCATTTATCTCTGATGTGATGGCGGGATCAGATAGGCAGCGACCGTTCACCCACCACTCAAAGATGAGCAGACAATACGGATGGAGAAATTCAACAGATGCCTGAATAATGCATGGGGGGAAATTGGTGCGATGATGAGCTGCCTAATCTTCCGGCTCAGAAATGCATTGCCATTTGATGTATCCTGTCTTGGCCATCTTAAAGCACAGGAGAAGCGACTGGTCTTGGACTTGTAATGTTGCTGTCGCTTATTCCACTCTCATGATTGCAGCGTAACGTGTTTATGCAGTATGCGCATTTATTTGGTCGTAAAAATCAGGTGTGGCGATAGAAAATAATAGGCTAGCTCGCTGGTTTTGGCATCCGACCATAGAAAGTCAAAAGTCCCCATCAAAGCTGGCAGTGGTATGGAGAGGTGCTGTAATCTCAGACCCTTATGTGTGTTCAGATGAGATTGTGGGGGTAACTGTTGATCCGATTTTGCAGTCGGTTATACCTTTCGTAACTAGTACTAATGCACATTTTTGATCTTGATCTTGATACAGCCTACTATTGCAAGCCCCTTTCCCAAGTGAGTTCAATCTGGTCAGTGTTGTCTGGCTTGACTGTTTCATCTTCGGCAGATGAATAGGACAGCTGATTTCTTTGATTGTGACACAGTTTGTAAAACTCCTGCCATTGTGAGCAAAAGCAGACGAGTCTATTCCTCTTCTCGTCTGCGGCGAAACCTTCTCTGACAATGGTCCTCAATAACTGCCGGATATCGGAGGAAGATGAATTGCCGGGGAATTGTATTAGTGGGCAATTCACTTGATCTCCAGTGTGACAAAGTGGTCCGTTTCCCCCATTTGCTGTCATGGTGTAAACTGTTTTGGGTTCTGTTGCTGGCAAACACTGCATAGAACACACAGCCGAGAGCTTTTGACATCTGTCTTGATAATCTGGCGGCCATGGCCAGTTCTTTAAAATCTCTGTCTGGACGGCAACAACTGCAGTTACTTTATTAACCTTCGGCAGAAATAGTTGTCAATTGATTCTTGATCTTTCGGTCCTGGCGGCGTGGTTGGTTGGACGCTGACGAAAATAAACGGCCATGGATGTTGTCACCCGGGTGCTCCCGTAATGGCAGTTGTGTCATTATGTTGAAGTCGGTGATGTATCTTATGTTCGGCTTCGCTCGGGGTGTCAGCATTAAGAACCATCATTGCTATTGCAACTATTGTTCTCGCAACACAAGAGTAATAATCTTAAGGGTAAGAAGGAGCATTGCATGAGACTTACAAATACAGCCGTAGGGCCTTCATGCATATGAAGTTTACCTCAATATACTTGCAACCGAAATTGGTTGCCACGAGTGTCATTTGAGAGATGGTTATGGTCGCAGATGTCATGGGGAGTGATACGTGACTTGAATGAAGGGGAATGACATATAACACCTTCTGTTAAGTATAAATCGTCCTGTTCTGGTACTGTCCTCCAGACGTGTAAGGCATCTGTTGGTCTCTGTTGGCTTTGAACCATCGAGATCGGAAAAAGCTTCGTTTTCTCAAAGAAAACTACAATCAAGCTATTATGAAATGCTGGGGTAGACGAAGGAAATGATGCAAGCTCTGGGACTCGTAAAAGTTTGGAAGTATTCAGAGGAACAAGAATGCGGGAGTAAATTCTCGCTCAAGCGTTGTTCATGGTCCTTGGAATTAGGTCTTACTTTTATCAACGGCTTCATCACCGGTCAGTGCTATGATTCAGTAGCCATTTTCTCTTCCCCCATGGGTCTAATAGAATGAGATTGTATCGGTCCACGAAAGCAAAAGTTGTTCAGAAAGAAATACAATATCACTTCTACTCAGCACCATAAATCTTATTCTACTTTCTGAACTCGGAACGACCAACAGGACTGTTGATGAATTCGGGCTGGACACCTCATATCCGTGAAGTCATTAGAATTGATGATACATATGGCGCGAGAAACCTACACGGTAGTACCAACAGCTGATATGAAATGGTGGATGCTATCTGAAACGTTCTGTAATTGTCCAGTTTCGATTGAGTTGTTGTGTCTCATGAAAACACTGGCACTTGGCGAGGACAGGCTTTCATTTGGGAGATGCTTGAGATGGTTTTCCTCATAACTTCATCGTTGATCAAAGCTTTTTTTCACTTGTTCATTTATCTTTGGTACATGACACTTGTCGACCTGTGTTCGATTATTGAGTTAATCTTGTTACCTGAACGGCACTCACTAATGATACATCGTACTTTCTGTATTGGTTGAAGAACACATCACTTGCAACTGCCTGTCTTACAACCGCCCCTCTAAAGGTATATATTGATAACCTGTAAGAGGTAATGCTATCAGTTGGATTAAGACGGCACGGCGTAGCTACTTCAGGTGAATGGTATTCAACAGCATATTGGAGGATGTCCAGTATTGTACCCAGTATGTTGGGACAGCGTCGTCCTTGTTGATGTTTATATACTTTTGAAATGGTGGCAGGTCATTGGTCAGATTGTTACCACATGAGGACGTCACATCACATCACAAAGTTTACTGATATCGCGGAATATTGAGAGAAACGGAATATTCTGCAACTGCAGCCAATACGATACGATGTCCTCCTCGGGCCATTCTGTGGACCTTGCCATCGTTGGTCTTTGTCTCTCTTTGTCTCATAAAACCTTCAATGGGATTTTAACAGCCATTTTTATTGGAAGAATTATAGACATTTTATCGTGGCCTCTTCAGTGATATTGACAAAACTGCTTAAGGATATGAAAGGAAATGAAGGAGACTTGGAATTGATTCTCATTGGGGAATTTATGGATAAATGCACCACATTTGGTTTGTCTGTGAGCGTGTTGTAGTTATTCTCAAATAACATTATAGCCTCATGGCTTAAATGTCTGCTATTCATTTGCCAGCTTCAACTTTCTGGACACTTAAGGAGCGTGTCAGTTAATAGTCGATGCGAAACAACTGGTTCTTCTCACATATGGTGACTCGCAATTGAAGCAACCTTCATTTTGCTAAAGACAGACTGTTTCCAGAAGATCGTGAAAGTCTTCATTCAAGGACGTACGATCTTTGTTAAGTATTTTTTAGTGTTTCGCAATGGCAGTTTTTCTTGGCGTATAAATCAGGATTTACCGTGTAAACTGGTGTTTGGTCCCGTAGTGAGAAACGAATAAAACATCCACTTTTCATGTCAACGCATGATGCGGCGACATTATCGACATATAAATTACTGAACCACATCAAACGGACCGATTGGAGGTAATTTCCCTGACACCGGGGTATTATGGTGGAACAATAAAGCGGACAAAAAACATCGGATGTCAATTTCTGAGTCAGAAGAGGAGACCTAAAAATAATAACACAGTGCAAACGTCATAAATATCATTGTGTTTGCAAAACGTCACCATGGGAGAAATAACCAGTCAATCACAATACCATATTTAAGTGGTGTGTAATGTACGTGTTTAGTTAAGATAAACCACAGTTGCTATCGTATTACTCGTTGCGTGCTTGTGGCTTCATGGTGGTGTGGCCGTGGTGGTGAAGGTTTGGGGTTCCACCTTCGTCGTTCCCTTTAAAGCAATCAAATCAGTGGCTATCCGAGTAGTTTATTTGGTATTCAATAGCAAGATATCTTACTTACCCAGAACCTTTAACTTCTCTGTGAAGATGATGATCAAGGCAAATAAATGTCCGAATTGCCAGTCCATCTGAAACGATAAGAGGAAAAAACAATGGTTAACCTCAGTTGAATATATCAATGTAAGACGTTCGAGTCATTCCTTTGAAATAGACAGTAAAAAAGGGTAAAAATTTAGTGATCACAGCATTAAAAGCTTCGAATTCTAAACATTTTTTAATTTCATGATTTGGTTGTGACTCACTGATTTTAGACTGCAACGACGATCTCCCCAAAACTGATTGTAACTGTCGAATTTCTTAGACATGTCCAAAATCAGTTGCATTAACAAACATGTTTAGCGGACACCTTAACTTGTCATGCTACGGGCTCCAGCTTCCTGACTATACGGCAGAAAAGTAATACTGGTATTGGCTTCAAAAACCACGCCAACACTGTTCCTGAATGTCTTATTCAAAATGTATTTTATGAAACCCACACATTCTATCAGCAACGGAACCCTGGATATGCAAAATGGTAACTGTCATTACTGGCTTAACGCACTCTCCACTTCCCACAAATCGAGTTCTAACGGTCTATTTTAGGGTCTCAAGAAGCCGATCGTCTTTCTAATGCCCACAGAGGTACCAATCTTCTGTCGTTCACTGCTAAGGTATCATATACGTTCATCCGACAGCTAGACTCAACTGTATCGAAGCGATTATATTACGTATAAGATTATGTACTGTGGTAGAGATACCTCAGTCACATTGAGAGAAAGGCCAGGGATTTGTCGCACCATCTCTGTGGATACTTGAATCTCAGTCAGCAGTACACCCCTCACGAAGGTTGGAAAGGCTAACCGTTCTCTCTTGGAAACAAAAGTCATAAGTCCTAAGCTTATTGAACTATCATATTCATTCATATTCCCAGCTAAAAAGCTGACATCTGTGCTATCATGTTTGAGCTCCACTGTCCTTCTCATGGCATCTAGATCGTCCTCAGAGGTATCAAACTGTAGAAAATGGACACCTTTCCACGGAAAGCCATTTCTTGCCGTTTTAAATGTCTGGAAACAAAGACTTAACCGTCTAAACTGACATAACATCAATTACACATATCATGGAGACACTATCGCTTTGTATATCTTAACTGTCTGAACGGATAGTACTTGTATAAAGCTCCTTGTCTAATCCGTTCTTCAGTATACACCCTAGCATCTACCAGACTTCTGTCTAATGAATCAAAGTGTCAGTATTTTCTGATCATATTAGTGATTGTATGACCCGCAAAGATGTCGAACTGTATTAAGGTGACACCCTTTTCGCCTCGGATTAGCAATCACGTCATCTTTAACAACAACAGTCATAAGCTGCTGGGAGTTTAAACTCATATTCATGAAGGCTAACAGTCATATCTACTCGTCGTGTTGAAGCTTGCCGTCGCATCTAGATCACCAGTTCTCTTAGGCTTCAAGCCGTTACCTTTACTCTTGTGACTGATTATATTGACTCTTCCATTCAAACATTGATTCACGCGATCTGAGGCAATGCGGATACCAATCGAATGTTCTTGCTTGAGGCATATCTTGCTGAATGAGATTCCCGTAAGGCATAGTTAGGCTGACTATCAATTGAGATGATCCAACTTGACTGAAATGCAACATGCTATTATCGTATTGAATATCTGTTGGAATCTGTTGTGTAAATGAATTTGCGCTTTGGCATCGGTGTGATGAGTGTCTTAATAGATGAAAGACGCATCTACCTAATCAGTTTCTGCAATACACTTCTTTGAAGTACTTTGTGCGGGAAAGCGGGGGAAGGTGTGGGCTTTACATGAAGCAATTACAACCAAACTGACGTATACTTTCTTGAGCCAAGGTTGACATTCACCAATGGATCATGACGTAATATGTGGATGAAGTGCTGCTTCGAATTTCTTGACGGGAATTGTCAACAAAGCGCAACTAATCGCTTGTCGTAGCTAAATTAATCCAGAGAATTTATGAAATACTACAATCCAAAGCTCTTCCATAATGGATACATTCAAAACCATGCACCATTACCAAATGAATGTAGGGGCAAAAGCGCCTTATTCTGACTCTCTACTGCACTGGGATCCATTTTATCTTTCCCGACTCATTAATTTGATTAAAAGAAGCGGTGGATAGTTCGGGGTACTGAGATCTTTAATCAAATCCCTAAAGTTTGACGCAAATGATTGGATGTGGTTGCCCATTTCTTAACTGTTGAGATGATTCCATTACTTGATTAAAGGAAAGTGAGGATGAGTTCTGAACTGAGAGACCAGCCGTTTGACCCTCTTTTCTGTTCATGAAAGGTTAACGGCATATTTCGAGTAACAGATAGCGTAACCGATCTCGCTGTCTGTGGGACTGGTATGACTGGGAATAGTTTCAGATGCATGAGTTAAATAATCTGTTGTGATTGCTCAATTGGCTCAAGAGGTTTTTGCCACTGTTCGGGACATTTCAGGCGATTGGTATCAACGTTCTCAAACAAACACACTACATAGATGTGATATTCTACTACACAAAGGTATTTCCATTTTTGTCGCCATTCTGTATGACGGTACGAGATATACGAGTGATAGAAGAACCATTGGGTGTCTCTTACAACATACAGTATGTTTTATGGACAGATAACCGAGATAGTTGGCGTGGTTGACAAGCAAATACCAGCTTTATGGTTCTGGAAAAATACAGCTCAAATTCGCCCAGCCTAGCAACCTACTCATTCCCCATGCGTTTCCACGCAGGCCAAAGCTTTGCAACACGAATATAATTTTACACAGTGACATAGAAATATCACGAGTAGCCATCTCGTTGGTCTATGGATTCTTCTAATAATCTACTGCACTTGTATTGTTTTTGCTTGGGCTGTTCTGAAGCAACAATATACCGTTGTCGTTATCTGCATCTCATGGTCTTGGCGTTGACTTCATCTGGTGTCAACCCTATTAAATCTAATGCCCAAAACACTCTCACACTTGTTTTATCAGTGACGTATTTTATTTCATATAACCTGACCCTGGTCGGAATGTTCCTGACATACAATTATCATGATCACTTATATATCACAACCTAAAACAAACTGTATGATCTCAACTCCAACCTATTGTAAGTGTATAGTCATTTATTGTTTTGAGCAAATGTCCCTCCCAATATATATTCCTTCAGCAGTCTAGGTAATCTGATGTTATCTGACATGATGTTCGCCTTCAGAGGTGGGCGGATCACCTTGCGCAACTTCAGGCGACAAGTCTGCATAAGCGTGAAGCCATTTGTGCGAACATGAGTCAGTATTCTCGCAGACCTTTCGAGTCTCCTGTCACAGGGTAACTTGATTTCGTCGCAGAGCATTGAAATCTGTTCTCTGGAGACGGTTGAAGTCATCACCACCGTTTCTATAACTTTGTCTATATCACGTATCCTTATGTCTCCCCTTTCTCCAAACCGACTTACTATAGCTCTTATAACTTTTAACATCTCGCTGTTCTTTCGATTCATTTCACCTCCAGCCCAAACTAGCAGTCCAATGCTGTCAACAAAAGATGCTAAATCAGTATTGACATTTCCATAAGCACATTCTGCACGGGTCCATGTGTCCAAGAGGTCATCTAGGGTTGTACTACCATGTCTAACCACGTTTACATCTGCACTACTTTCGCATAGCTTCACTGTGAGAAGGAGTGCAGCATCCCAATTAAGCGACTGACAAGCATAATAGAAAGCATGATTCCCTTTACTGTCAACCGCATTCAGTTCTGCGCCATGCTGGAGAAGTTCACGAACTATATCTGTAGACCAACCCCTACACGCCCTCATTAAGGGAGTGAATCCTGGCACAGATCGTCCCGTATTGGGATCAGCTCCTTTCCTGAGCAGCCAGCAACAGGCTTGTGGACAAACGAGATCTATGCCGATCTCAAGAAGTGAGCCTCTGACCTCTGGCGCGTGGTCGACACATAGTTCCATATCAATGTTCCCACCAAGGCGCAGTATCATCTCCAGTAGCTTAGGTTCATCCGCCTTAATGGCTGCATGCAGTAGTCGCTGTATATTTCGTTCTGTTTTCGTAGAATTAAAATCGAGCATGGTTCTCACTAATTGCAACAGATTATCCTGGTCCCTGCCGTCACTCTTTAGCTCGCCTATTTCGGCGACCACCTCAGCTATTGGGCTATACCATCCACTTGTTTCGTCCCTTAAACTTACAAATGGGTCAGCTCCGTGGTGGAGCAGCAGCTTCACAACCTGAATGTCACCATTTAGACATGCCTCCAGCATTGGGACGGTGCGGATGACACACAGTCGCTCGGGAGGACCTCTACAGCGAGACCAGTCTATAGGAAATCTCTTCCACACGGACACCAACCTATTTGGGCAGACCTCAGTGTCCAGAAGTGCGATGATTTCCTTCATGTCTCTCTGGATTATTGCGGACACTAGGGCTTCGGAACACAGTCTTTCACTGGCATCAGTTTGACTAGCATTTGTCTTTAGATGATCATTTGCATCCGTGAGCTCCATTGCAGATATTGCTCTCGTCTTGCTGTTGCCGTTTAAGCTGAAACATGGAAATCGTCTGTTTAATATGGCAGTGACCATTTCATTGAACTTACAGTCGATACTGATAAAAATCGTAATAGGGTCAGTTTTGCCTTAAGTTTCACAGCCCAACCCGCCCTCATACATGTCATAATACTCAAGGGCGATCAAGACCGATATCCAACCCTTCTTCACCAGTCTCAGAAGAATCGGAAAGCAGAATGGGCCAACAGTACTTGTCATTCCATATGGGCCTATTACTGTCTATAGGGAGGCGGGCCGACATGACCGACTTCAACTGCAACAAAGGACCATATGGGTGAATCCTACATGCAGAAGACAGAAGAAACAAGCTCTTTGGGCAACTCAATACCATCTACGGTATACCGTCCAGACTGGACATCGGAATGGGCTCAAAATTGATAGGACCCTCCCCCACTCCACTCCATCATGGACATCGGATCGGGCTGAAAATCACTGGGCATTTACCCAGCCCCTACACCCCAAACCTACAGTAATATAAAGCCAATCAGCCAATCATGGCAAACCTGGAATGACGTAACAACGAAAATCAGTCAATGAGTTCCTGTCGCCTAGGAGTACATGTGTACAGTGATTGCTTTAGCGGTTACGAAATAATAAAAGTTCGTAATTTCAGCCAAAACCTTTTACTAAAATGATTGCCCAGACTCCCGACGCATGACAGGTCCCCACCATAATACCTCAGTCTTGCGATGGCTGTATGAAAATGCAACTTACCTGCGTCTGAACCAATCATCTGATTCTGACCTTCCCCGCGGGCCGTACAAGCTATGAAATAGCTTGAAATCCACCTGGACTGTAGTGTAAACAAAGTCCTCATATGGACCATTCATCCAACTTGAACCTTTCACATTGAGGCGATGGCAGGATACCCGAGGAGCGTTGATCAGGCTTTCAAACCGATGTTCCAACTCGGGTTTCAGTGTTTGAGCTGTTACAGAATTCGTCCGCGCATCTGTAACCGCTGAAACGCTGGAATCAATCATTTACTGTTTTAAATCTGGATATATCGTGTATATATTTCAGTACAGTGGTTATTGAACCACTTGAACAACGAAATCTGTAGGGCGTGTGTGCAGATCAAGTTACTGATATTGAAAGCTCTTGACGAAACTTTAGAAAAAAAAAAAGGATTTTGATAGGGAAATATTTGATGCGTCTTACGAGTTTCATAGCGGTGTAAAGAGATTCACTATCCACCGTGCAAATATGTCTAAGTCTTTGAGGTGAACGGCATTGCATCTCGACATAGATACGTTTCTATTTGTTGTTCATGCTGTTATGAAGTATTGTGCGGTAACCTCCTACTGATCTCGTGAATTAATTTTTAGTCCTCCTGTTGAGAATCCCTAGGTGAACAAAATGTAGTGTTTTGCCAAGTGTCATCAATCTTAATGAGTCTGATTGAATATAAGAAGAGCGATATCAAAACCACAATCATGGCAAATACAGCCGACCATATCGAACCGAAGGTGTAGAGTATCTCCAGTTCTTCCTGCGTCCTGTAGCCAAACTTCATGTCGAGGAATGCGACCTTTATAAACACCAGGCAGAATAGTGTAACACCAATATGGAATAATTGGTGACTGCTGCCGAGGATGTCGAAGGTGCAGTGCCGACATCGCTCAGGGAAGTGGGACCCGTAGAAGATTATGGAAGCGATCATGAGACTGACTTGAATGATGACGAGGAAGAAGATTTCATTCTCGAGATGATAATCTGGGATGACGTGGATGTCCCTTGTTGTCAACCGATGGTATATTCTCGTGAAAACCGGGATGGCACAGATAACTGCCGATGCGGTATTCGGTATGACTAAGGTAATGGCTCTTAATCTTACACTCCGGATGGAGACGATTCCCCCATAACATAGCAAGCTGGCTGTACAAGTATTTAAGAGCAGCACACCAGGGATGGCGTATGGTCCACAGAGTTGGAGAAACCGTGCGTCAGTGGTTGTTTGCAACATGACTGTGTGCATTCCGAAGCTATTCATTGCCACACCGATGAAGTCAAAAAGGAAAATACGCTTGTAGGAGGTTGGAGATAAGGCGCCAAACCAGTGGGCGACCGTGCTCGCAAGGTGGCAGAACGTGGAGCAAAACCCATAAGCAAGGATCACTTGACTGTCTCGTTCAGTGGAAGCTGCAGCGCAGACGTAGGTGTAGTAGGCAATCATGAAGGTACCAATTAGGTGCGTCCAGATATTGAAGGTTTCGTTGTGGAACATGAAGAGGCTCCGGAAGTAGTAAGACCATGGTTTGTGATACGGACGGTACCCTGTCTTGATATCTCTTAAGCGGATCACAGGGTGAACTTGGTCAACTGAAAGAGTATCTGGATGTGGCGCAAGAAAGGTCGTCAAGTCAACCATCTTGTTTGAAAAACGTGACGGTCTTTAATGAGTGATGCGTATTACGAGGTGAGTATGGAACATCGTTTTACTGTCCATCTGACCGATATGCCCACATTATATGCAATGGTATTACGTCGACCTCCTCATGGTTTGGGTTCGTAAGCCATATTACAAGTTTAATGTTTAAACCACGGTCTGCAAGCTGTGGCATTTGCAGGCTCTACCCCCGGCTATAACCATGTGCCGCATGGCAACGTATTGATCTTTGTATTTGTTAACAAACAAATAAACCAACCAAACCATTTCAAAATCTCATTGATGTTCCCTTGGAACCCCCTTTTTAGCATTTAACACTACTGGCTATCACATCAATAGCGGACTGGCGGGACTATTAACACTACTGGCTATCACATCAATAGCGGACAGGCGGGACTATCAAAACACACAGGATTCGTGACAGCTTTTTCATTCTGCCAGGCCAACACAATTAGCCATTACTAAATAAAAGACACACCTGTTCTGATAACCCCACAGCTGTCAAGGGAATAAAAGCTGCAAGTCAATCCTCTTCTATCCACAGGCAAAGTTTGCAACATGGTGCCTTGAAGTGTATAGAAGGATCCGGTGACAGCTTGTGGACAGCGTAACCTATCAATACGTCCAGCCAGCATGCGACGTGTATGTCATTATGCCAAACGTTGATATATCATATTTTCATATGTGAGAGCCACAAGTGATGTAAGTCTGGACACAGATAGGATCAAGGTGCACGCGCCAGAAGAGGCAAAAAGTTGTCTAAATCATATGCAAGTATATTTAGAGTAATAAGTGGTGATAGGTGAACTTGGCATATGAGTAGTACGAGTGGATATCGACGCTCCCGGCTCAGTATCCCCTTGAAAGCATACACTCTGACTCATAGTACATTATCGACTAGGCCTATTACACTGAGTATATCATAGTAGTATAGGCTCAACTCGGTCGACACGAACTATTTGCTCTTTAGAATGCTTTGGTTTTGGTCGACAGTCTTGGAAGTCTTCACAAGTCTCTTGAGTACAGCCTAAACGCTCAGACAGAGAGAGAAACGTCTTATTTACATGGCTTTCGCATCAGTTATGGCCAGCTTAAAACGAATCAAGTGTAGAAGTACATGTATATCAACAGAACTTCGCTGATATCATTTTATTCTCAATATCAAAATACGGTATGAAAAAACTGAGTAAGAAAATGACTGAGTTCCAATCGATAACACAAGCTTGAAGAACTGTAAACCCATGAAGCACGTAACAGAAAAACCTTGTTAACGTCCCTTCTTCTAATCCTATTGCAGGTTACTAGTAGCCTATACGATGAAATGGAGATTCTGTCGACCAAAGCTGGCGGATGTGAAGAATTTCTTTACCCCGCACCCTGACACTCTACCTGTCGAGGGAGTACACCCAGTATTCCACGAGAAATGGATAGAGACTGGCTATCGTGTGCCCTACAGACCCTGGTCGTACTACTTAGGTAGTTTGGTCACCTTCCATGTTGAAACCTTCAACATCTGGACACACCTTATTGGTGCATTGATTGTAGCCTACCACGCCTATGGGTACGCCACCACGACAACTGATACAGGATGTACCCTGTTCATGGTTTCAGGTTTTTGTGGAGTCTACGCTCATTTAGCGAGTGTAGGTGCTCACTGGTTCTGCTCCAAATCTCCTACCGTCTATAAGCGTGTCTTCCTCTTCGACTACGGTGGAGTATCAGTGTATAACTTCTCCTGTCACGTGCTGATGTTCTACACAACATACGACTCGCGATTCGTCCAATTTTGGGGAGCGTACGCCATCCCTTTTGTTGTGATTTTGAATGCATCTGTCTGCTTTTTGCTCTCATACGGTGCAAGCTTTACAACACGGTCCATCATAGTAAAGAACGTTGTGAATGTCCTGTCGATAGGAACAACAGTGTCAATTGGATGTGCCGCTATGCAGATGAGGGCGTGGCACCGACTGGCGACAAGGGACTGCCAAGACTGTGACCTAGAGGAACACATCCTCTTCCTGATTCTCCTTCATGGCGTTGTCGCGGTTCTCTCGGCCGTTTCCTTCATTGCACTCATGCCAGAGCGTTGCTCACGACGAACCTTCGACATCCTCGGCCAAAGCCATCAAATCTTCCATATATGCGTCACGCTGCAGACACTGTTAACTATGCGAATCGGATACCTAGATATCAAATTAGGCTACAGGACACATGAAGAAGTCGACACACTAAATGCCTTTGGTTCAGTTTGGTGGGCTGTGCTCGCCATGTTTTTACTGAGTTGGTTATTCACTGCATGCTTCATGCCCTATGTCTACGTTCGTGTTTCCCGGGACAAAGGAAACGGTAGTTTGAAGATGAAGTAAGGATCATTCGTTATTCATGGTACTATGGGTTTGCTGTATTAGGACGACTAAGGATAACATGGATGGACTACATTAAAGACTGGACTTATAAATACCTCACAACGCCTCAACTCATCAGGAAGGCTGAAAACCTATCTTCTTGGGTATGCATCACTGCCACATGCTGCTATGGCGCCCCTACCATCTTAGGTCATAGTACATGTAGTAGAAGCAAGGTGCTTTTCAATTGTCTGACATTGTATTGTTCTGCACCTCTCAAATGCTGGCTGTGTAGTAATTAGACCGACGAATCGACCCTATGTCGTAGTTGGTTACCATGGTTCTGTAGACGCTTGGATTATTCGATAGACATAATGTGTTAAGATGGTCCATCTGATTGGAGTGGCAAAAGATCTTTAGCACAAGCTGTCACTCCCTCGGATTGAGCTAATTGACTTTTGCTCACACTGATACCGAAAGGTCACCATCTTGCGCTATCTTCTTAAAGCCAATAAACCTATAAGCAGGACATTCGGCCAATTTCTTTGGTGGCAGACGTACCTTAGAAGTCGGCAACGGCAGGTCTTACAGCAGACATCCGAACCGTCTCAATTTTATTGAACAACCAATTATTGGTCAATCCTTTCCCCAACAGTCACGTTCAAGGATTATCTCCACCAAGTTTACTGTGATGAGCAATTGGATACAAAAGAAGATTTAGAAGATGCTTTCAGAAAGTATCGGTTCTGCAAAGTCTGTTCCCGGTGGTACCTGGATGTTCATGTTAGGATGAAAACAGTAGTGATGTTCTCACTGACAGACTGCTTGCCTTACTACTATGTGAGCAACACAAAAACAGCCTCGTATCGAGTCAAACAAGACCTGTTTTCGTATATCAAAAGCATTGGCAATGCCAAAGTATATGACAACAATACCCTAGAGACATGAGATATATCTGGTATTGCCAACGACCAGGTTCGGGTCGTTTCTTTGAGTACACACTTGTGGACTGCTGAACCCGTGGTCGATCCAAATAGGCAAGTCATTGCGGCATTATTTGGTAACTTGAAGGTATACATAACGTTTCCCTGTACAGACAAACTGATACCAGAGGTACATCAAACAATTCTACCCAAGCAATGCGGTGCATGCCAGTAAGGCATGACAAACAAATTCTACCCAAGCAATGCTGGTCATGTCTTACTGACTTGCAAGCAATACAATCGTGTCTTCCAAGATTTCTGGTTACTGAAGGATGATTATCATCTCAGCACCCGGTGTCCATCAGCTAACTTCATGGTCAACGACCTTGATGATCCACTCATCTTTATTGCTCACTTCATCCACTTAACAGCTTTCGCCGCCGATTTCGAACGCAGGTGACGAGTTGGCCTGTTATCAATCTGGGAGCAACCTAGGCTTGGCAGAGCAGGTCTGCTTCTACGACGGACAGTAGCTTGGCTTCGCGTTGTGCATTTCACAAATGTTATGGATGGGCCATTTGTCGTCTTCAATGTAAGCCGGAGGAATTGAGGAGTTGTCTTTGGCTGTTAACTTTACAGTCAATCGGTTTAAATTGATGTAAATCAAGGAAATGTCGATGAGCAACAAACCTGCTTGGTATCAACCAGCCGTGACAGGTTCTCCTTCATCAGGCTTGTTGTTTTGCTTTGTCTATTTTCAGCAGTTCTTCAGAGACATTTCTTGGTTCTTAACGAATTGAATACATGCGAAGTTATCTTCTAGTAAATATATCCCGAAGGTTGTTAATTTTTGAGAGCGTATATTGCTTTGGGAGTCCATTATGTTTGAATTGCGTGTATCTTATGAACGCTTCAGTGTTGATAACAACCAATGATCCTGTATCCGCACCTCTTGTAATATCAATACAATTTTAATACCTCCTTCTCATATCAAGGGCTGGAATCCAGGCTCAGATTTTGCGTGTGGAAACGAATCGCTCATCAGGCTGACCCCAAACGGACGGAATAAATTCATTTAGTTGGTCATTAGATTCGGCGATCGCTCTCACATTAAGGAACTCCGCCCTGACACTTGATGTTCTCTGTCTCCCCTATACTTCTATATTCGTCCAGCTGAAAAAGACACTTTGATGCGAGCAGCATTTACTATGATGAGTGCTTCTCCACACGTTCCTTTTTAGGTAATGCTAGATCTCCCGTGAGTGCTATTGAGGTCTTGGTCTTCAGCGTCACTTTACCTGACTCTTGTCACAAGCGTGTGTACATTGCACATACATCTGCCATGTCTGTGTACACTGCCAGCACTGATTTACTTACAGAGTACTCGTACATGGGTCGGTTCAAAACCTGACTCCGACTCACTTGTTCTGTCACAACCGCATGTACATGTACATGTACATCCGTCTTCTAATGTACTAACTATGAAGAGTTCGTGGTGATTTACTAGCAGAGGTGAAATGTGATGTACTCTAACATGTATTAAGAGTCCGACAAACAAGACGTGTATGTCTTTCTTCTTGTTTCCTGACAGAAAGCAATGTTAGTTTGCCATCTATTAGATCTTTGTACGGTTATTCCATTAGTAGTCCCGTAACTCATATCTTATTGATGATGTATCACATTGCCGTGGCATTCAATTCATAAAAGCTCATATTAGGTTGTTGCTCATGCTGACTGTGGAGAGTTTGTTGTTGGAAATCACGATGCCATATTCTATTATTGTCAATAATGATGTCTCAGGCACTTCAGTATTGATATAAACCAAAAACCTATACGGACTCCGCCGCCTTGGCGCAGTTCGAGACAAACAAACCGTAATCCATGGATTGTATTAGTCCAGTGACACATTATTACAGTTGAGATACTGAGGTGGTTGGCCTAACTGGGTTTGTTTTCTATAATATCCCGCTTATTGCCAAGATGAAAACTGGCCAGTGCTTGTAAGATTGGATTGGGTCTACATGACACGATGTTCTGCCTGCCATTTCCTAAAATGCCAAGAGCGAATTTTAAGTAAGATTTAAGAGATATCTTATTGACTGCCAAAGTCAATTACTTTCCACCACTACTGACGGCGTCTCTATACTAATGATCTTAATATGTGATGTGCCATAATCCTGAGGCAATCCACTAATGATCCAGTAATTAAGAAAGTGATTTAAATCATGGCTGTTTTTATAGTTTCACCCACTCGATGGAAATGTCAATTACACATGGTTCAACATCAAAGAAGGCTTTAAGTGTGCTTTTCTGGATGATCTAATCAGGCATGGGTCTGTAGCTGTTGTGTCTAAAGTAGGCGCTGCTCCTTACAAACCATCCCCATGGATGCTTCCATGATTCCGATCCCATCAGAGTTGAGCTCTTCACCTTGGTGGACAAGTTGCTCACAAAAAGCAAAGGAGTTCGAATTGCTGCGTCGTCTTTGTCTCAATATAGTTATCCTCTAAAATTCCGCAAAGTGCAAGACCAGGTTGCATCTAGTAGGTGAGCTAATCAGTGGAGTAGGCATGATTTCATCTTGTATCCTGTGGATAATCCCTTTTGACGAAGGTGTCTCTGTTGAAAAAAACCCAGGCCAAAGTATGTAATGGTATATTAAGTAAGTCTTAGAAAAGGTCTTGTTAGCGTGATATAGTCTGTCTGATTACATGTCACAATGGTGTATGTTATGGTGACGTCAAATAACAAGAGATATGCCTACGGGTTCTTTTGTTATTTGCCAACTCGAGCAATACACTTGTGTATTGTGACACTGGTGGTTGAATGGTGCATTTACTGCGAGTTGAATGGGACATTAGAAACTATTAATAGGACTTATGTAACTGACTTGGGACAGCCCTGCATTTGTTATCTTGATTTAGCAAGTTGAATTATGATTAAAACTTCTGCGTGCCTTTAGCACCATCAAGCTTTATGTCAATCATCAAGTCAAATCGCCCAACGTCTATTTGACTTTCTCCACGACAAAACCACCGCCCTAAGTAAACTGCATCCTTGGGGTAAACCACTAATTGTTCTCGATTCCAGAGAACGAAAAAAAGTTTACCAATACTCCTGTGATTGGATTAGAAAAAAGCATTCAGCCATCACGCTCGAGTAATGTCTTGTGTCAACAATGTAAACATGTTATTGATCGTTCAGATACCGCCACAAGCAATCTTGATGCATCGGCAGAGAGTCTGGTTTTGCTAGATATTATGGATTTATTTTGCAGCGGAATGATGCTGTTCCGCCAGAGGAGCTTCTGTTGACAGCAGCGAATACCATCATGGTGATAGATATTAGCCAATTTCACAGCAGCAGCAGCAACTATTACTCACGGATTACCCATTCTGCAACAGGTTGAATATTGTGGCTGAACATTTTAAAAAGCTGCCTCTCTCCTGATAGCTTCATCAGTTCGTGGAAAGTGAAGACGGTCTATTGAACTAAACTCGTCATCCTCAGCTCAACATTTCTAATTCCATTTCCTACCACAAAAGGTTCTATTATTCTTGGATCAACATGAAAACCTTGCTGTAATGATTGAAATCCGCCTCGTTTCCTTGAAAGAACACATCAAGTCGATTCCAGTGTGGTGTTCTGACAGGTCTGATGGGTTGATATCAGAAAACGCTTGGCATTGAATCGAGCGTGTGCAGCTAGGTGAAGAAGCTAATAGGGATGCGTGTGGAGTAATTGGAGGCTTACTCTTGTAAAAAGAATACGGACTGCCAAGAGCTCTTCAGCAGCAGTTGTATGCTGTTTGAGTGTACAGGCGATACCGTGGAGGAATGCAAACATATTCTTCACCTTTGCATCATGTAGCTTTCGGAATTGATTTACTGTCTTAAGGATGGGCCTCTTAAGTCATTTGAAGATACATATAGACTTACAGACTAGAGGTACCCTTCCGCTTGGTCATTTACCCTACTGCAACCCGCCAAATCCCTTTCCTTGACGTGAAAGCAATCCTCTGGGTTCGTGACTCTTCCCCGATATCCAATCAATCCTCAAATAGCCCAGAGTCCTCACGTTTGTCTCCCGTCACCTGGTCACGCATGCCAAGTTTGGCCAGTTCCGCTTTTGCCTTCCTCATTAATGAAGGAAATCAAAAGCATTGGGGGGGGGGGGGGAAGCCTGAGTACACGCGAGGTTGTTGCTGAACGTCTGTAGCTAATGGACGGAGGGTGGAATGTTGAAAGCATAATGGCCATCTTTGATTTGCTCAGTCATCTTTCATCAACTTTCTTATCAAATCAATGCGTTGTCTGATCCGGAACCAAGATGGCGGTGGAACTTCAATCTAGCAGTCCGAGGTGAGTTTGTACCTTAGCAGGGGAGATCCAATTGGTTGGAGATGTACCACATTCCACAATACTCGTGCTTGCAAAAACCAGACCCGAAATCTGACATGCAGAAACATACGGCAGACAAATACCAAACATTATTTACCAACGAAAACATGTTCTTCTGACACAAGATACAGAGATCTTCTTGGCATATGGCCCGACCGTGCCCTTCCACCGCACTAATTTGTCCCACATATAATCCCAAACGGGGCATCTATCATCAGTATCTGTCTTCCAAATCCCAGGAACCACTCCAAGTGCTATTGACCGAAAATACCATTTCCCCTGCGCTGTCTGTGTCAAGTTCCCTTCCGTAACCAAACCATGCAGGCGAAGAACAAGAACATTGATTTTCAGTTCATCTTTCCGGACACAAGTCCTAGCAGTTATCGTGCGTGATAGATCGAAGATGACCAGTTATAAGTGCAACTGGCATTGGTCTGTGGTTATCAAGAGTTTGGAAAATCCAAAGGGGTGTTTCCGCCGTCTTGCTCCAGGCGCAAAAGTTACTCTGGTATCTGATTTGAGCTGATTTGCTCAAGGGGATTTTAAGAGAGAGATTTCCCATCACGCCGCATCATTCCAGATTGGCCTGCGGCTAGATGTTTATGACTCACAAACTTTTGGACCTAATGTGGCGTATTGCAATTAGCTTCGGATGAAGGAGGTTTCAGCGAAATGCCAAGGCTGGTTGGTAACGCTTCTTCAGGTGATTTGGAATCGACAAAGCCTGGCGCGGTTTTAGACGAACGGCAATTTGAATGAAAGGAGGTGATAGTGATATTGATAGGGTATTAACTAGTGCTAAGAGCTAACAAACTATAGAGTAGAACAGAAAACAATTATGATCATGATTGCCTTTATTATACAATTAAAATGGATGCCATGCTGATCAAGATCGGAAAAAACTCTTTTATTATACATGATATTTTCGCATTCAATTTGATAGCTTCACTCATGAAAATTATAGGATGTTCTGATCTTTGAATTGATTATGAGATATTCCAAGAATAACTTCGTAACAGAGATTTTTATTACACATAATATTGCCAGCGGTTCATAACATATAACACGATACCGGTTGTCAATAGTAATTTTATTGATCGAGACACGGTTGTTATAAAGTTGTTAAGAAGAATAACATCGTATAGTCTAACCTCAGTGATTAGTGCTCGAGACATACCCCGGCCTTAAACGATATGTTCCAGTCAAGCGATCATGCTAACAAGGAGGGTTCCAATGCATATCAACTGCGGAATACTGACATCATCACTGTTTTTTTGTTTTCTGCTCAAAATGAACCAACATCATCAGTCCCAAAACTTATTTTTTTGGACTTTTTTCTGCTAACCCTTTTTTTCTGCTAGGTAAGTGTGTTGTCACCTGTAGCAGATATCTAATGCAATCTATCGCGATAAACCTCCAAGCGATATCCAAGGACACCATTAGCCTTCATTGATACCGTGATCTGTCTGTTAAGCTATTAAAGGCACGATTGAGTGCCCTGTAATCTTCCATAACAGTGTCATATGAACAGGCACACTACTTTCTCTTGTGATATTTGCAAATAGGCAATATATTGACTATGACTAGGATGTGCATCATTTAAATGACATCGCTTTTGCTTTCTGAACACCGCGTTGAGGGGGTACTCCAAGTCAGACTTCGCTGAACGGTGAATTGGGGTTGTTTCGCTCCCTGACCATTTCGCCCCAGTCGTTTCGCTCCCTTGGACTTTTGTTTGGGATTGAGAAAGTACCCCGGAAAAATACAAGTAGCCAAGTAGATGTGCTTTCTGTGTGATCTTTGGCAGGTCACTTGTCTTTCATTCTTTATCAATCGTCGGTCATCAAGTTTGTGATCCTGGGCAAGTGTATCTTCTCTTGCAGTCATATCATGTGTGAGATCGGGGACTTATATGGGACTTATTTTGGTGTCTAGATATCAGGAATGAAGTCCATCTTTTGAAAAAACTTGGAAGAAATCGGCTCAATATTTTTTCGCACTGCGGTCCAAAAGGACGGTGATATGGAGTGAAGTCTTGTCTAATTATTGATGGTTACATCTACAGTCATGCTAAGGAAATCCAATCAGGGGTTAATGTTCGCTGTTCGCTTCTCCCGCCCTTACCTCATTAGCTGGGTCAAGTTGCTTACCTTAGTTGGGGCAGATTGTAAATGTAGGCCTATCTGTGACAGCTAGGTTGTGGACTGTCGTTTGTGTGGCCAGGTAGGGATGTCTACTTTCAGAGCTGTATTCCGCGCCTGAACAAAGGACCACATATATCTCTGTTCCCTCGCCTCTTCTATCGAGCTATCGCCTCCTGAATAGAAAACCTTGAGTGAAATATCTCTCTTTATTTCCACGGCATTCAACCGTAACACCCGTAGTCCGCCTGAATGGCGACCCGCTAATTAAAATGGAGGGATTCGAGTTATCCCACCCTGCAGGGTTCTCTGAGTCTAATATGACAGAGTAGTGATATGATATGCTTATGATTGGTTGATTACCCTGGGATCATATAGCCAATTATCCAGCTGTTCCTGCTGAGTTGATTTCTCTGTCAGTATGACGAATCCATTTGGTCTCCAGTGACCCTCTCGAGATTGGAAAGAGAGGAACACATGTGGTGTAGCGAGGTCAACATGGCAGTAAATCGCTAATCAATTGATATGAAAGAAACACACGAGATGTTGGACACGACTACTCAATTTATTGCTCCTCCGTGAGAACACTAGTCGGATAAGGTTACACACGGTTTTTGGAATAGAGTGACACAAGACTTCTCGAACGATATGACGATTCAATTTGGTGTCGGATCCATTGACCTTTCTCGGGATTGGCGAGTGCTAGAGAGGGACACACGTGGTATCGTCAACTGCTGGGGATGAAAGACACGGAGTTGATATAGGACACATCTACTCCATGGAGTACTGCGTTAGAACTCCAAGGAGATGATAGGAGGGCTTTGTAACCCTTACGAACGATGAAGTACTAACTACAAACTCCTGTTGTGTCATCAGGTCATTTGCTAATTCACTATGTGAGACTCATAAAACATCTTCCTACTTAGTTGAACGAGGAATCGGGGTATTGTTTTTTTGAAGAATCATCGATAAAGTACATGTACTACCTGCCTAATATTTAGAGACGTCTTTGACCAATATAAAAATGTGGTAGGCTGATATATACTTTTGGCTGAGCCCCCCCCCCCCCCCTCAACACCATGACTATGCATGATGTCGAAGGACGCTTTGAATAAGGAGAGTGGTCGATAAACAGATGGTGAGGTGTAACCTCTAGACATCGAACAGGCATCGTCCATTATTGGTGAAAGGCTATCGGTTGATATCCCCGAAGTACAAACCTTCGCCAACAATCTTCAAGTTAACAATGAGAAGGCTGCCGGGAGCGGATACAAGTCAATATGATCTTGCGGCTACATATCGTCCATTGATTATAGAATATCTAACAGGGCCGAGATGCGCCAAGTGCTTACTGCCCTTGGGTCCAGCTGCCAGTTTAGCCGTGTTGTAGAACCTGGAAGGCTGGCCATATCATACTCCAAGTAGAGTGGACTTGAACTCGCTCCTCAAATCATATGTTTGTGTATAAGCTGAATCTCATGATGGCCAACTGGTTGAGTGGAGCCTTTTTTCATCACCGTTACAGATGCCGTCGATGAATTATCAAAAGTAGAACATTGAATATATTTAGAGCGATAGATCTATATAATACATGTAAGTGATAGACTCTATGGAGTCATTAGAGGCTGGTCGAGATTGAGGGATGAAAGCGAGCCTCTCAATTACCTTCACTCTCCTATTTCGATCCGCCAGTCACGAGTCATGTGTATCTACTGTCAATTTTCGGCGGCCGGTATCCTGTAAATCAATTTGAATCACACGAATAAGGCTGAAGGCTGCTCAACTCGAATATTGACCAACTGTTCCCTGCGCTGATTCGACTGACAGTTGAAAGGCACCAGAACGTAGGAAGTTTGACACTAATGAATGCCTGTGGGACATGAATCTATCTAGGCAAGAAATTGCTTGTCACTGTTAGAGTAGAAGATGAGGTATACTTTTAGCCATCTATGTAATGTAATTGTCTACACAGAAGACAATAATTTGGCAACATCTAACAGTTAATGCAGAGCGGTGTTATTCGATGGCCAGGGGACCCCGTGTCTAGCAATACTGTTTGCCAATATCCATTAGCCAGGGTTCCCCTGGGCTCGATATTGCAGTGGTTTTGAATAGTAAGGTCACTGCACTGACCCCCGCGGTAGGCTCCCGGCTACGAATGGAAAGCAGCTTGCAATTGAGAGAGAAGTTAATTAAGCTCTTGGAGAAGTCAATACTGGCCAATATTGACATACTATCAGCCACACTTATTGGCTTTCAATGCATTACCAGCAATATATTTGTCACATATCTACATTCTGTATTATCACTCTGCGCTGAATCAACTCAACCTCGTGGTTAAATATGGCTAGATAGATTAATAAAGGATTTGGATTTCAATATTCCTTCCCGGGAATAGCCACTTGTTTATATTGTGGTCTCTTGCGCAGCAATCCGACGAAATAGTTAATGCGATGAAGTGAAACTAGATAATCAAGTGCCAAACATTGGTATCCTTGGAGAACTGGGAGTCTGTCTAAACTTGGTCTGGATAGCAAACTCCACACCGTGACACTGATATCACCACAACGTGATTAGAGGAAAGGACAGGTTTCGGATCACCAGCTCCAATTCGATCCCGACGATGTTTACTGGTATTTCGGTTCTCGCCACACGACCCCGAACGTTGAAATGGCGATTCTGATATTTGCCTACCAGCAAAGCGATCTTGATGCCTGTGCCTAAGGCAATGTACCGGTATAAAGTTTCAGTGACCCTTTCAAGTCTGTTGGATCAAAAGCGATCTCTGTTAGTTCACATGTCTAACATCCACAAGATGGCTCTACCATAATGACCTAAGCCCTGATGATGAGTAGAGAGGCGACATTGAAGGATGGCTCTACCATAATGACCTAAGCCCTGATGACGAGTAGAGAGGCGACATTGAAGGTTGGCTCTACCATAATGACCTAAGCCCTGATGACGAGTAGAGAGGCGACATTGAAGGTTGGCTCTACCATAATGACCTAAGCCCTGATGACGAGTAGAGAGGCGACATTGAAGGTTGGCTCTACCATAATGACCTAAGCCCTGATGATGAGTAGAGAGGCGACATTGATGGTTGGCTCTACCATAATGACCTAAGCCCTGATGACGAGTAGAGAGGCGACATTGAAGGTTGGCTCTACCATAATGACCTAAGCCCTGATGATGAGTAGAGAGGCGACATTGAAGGTTGGCTCTACCATAATGACCTAAGCCCTGATGATGAGTAGAGAGGCGACATTGAAGGTTTCGATTGACAGAACACGTCAGTTGGAGCCGATGCAGTTTAACCTTACCTCCTTCCTGAAGGGCAGTAGGTCTACGATCCTGACTTCACAAATTGGCTCTGATGGTACCACCAACGTGGTGAAGCTGAACATTTTTCAAAATTTTGAACTGACTGAAAGTTGGAAAAAGTTCTCAGTCCAAATTTTTTTTTCACTGGTTTTTTTTCTGCTTAGAATGAACCAACATCGTGAAATGCGTTGTCTCCATGGAATGTCTGATGATACCCTGCCCGTACCTTTTGAAGGGAAGGTTCACAGCCTTGATCTCCACAGAATCGCTCTTCTGACGAGATAAGGTGATAATGGGGAGTTTCAGATGACCAAACCAAATCTATAATCTGACCATAGGAATTGTTGTTTGATTATCGGCACTAGAAGACTGTGATGTACTATGTCACATCGATTCTCATATTGCATTACTGGCATGCAAACAGCGTGGATAAGATTGAGCCTGATCGTGATCAGATAACAAAATGGTCGCCGAGTATTTACGAAATGCCAGAGGCTATACATATAGACAACGGGGAATTTGGGCGCTGGGCCGTTAACGATGGACCCGCAATGGCTGATAGACGAAAGAGAAATGGATGTCCAAGAATGTTCATCGTGTTACAACGCCCGGCCTAGTACTTGGGATGTCCAGCTGACCAGAGGAAACCAATCAGTTCGCTTTATCATGGCGAGTCCAGTATTCTTCCCCTCAAACGTACAAATTCATCCACTCGATGACTATATCCGATTCTTGGGTGGGTCAATCGAAAACGTTTCCGCCCACGTAGTTCGAAACCCTGTATCATAGCTGATTGGTAAACCGAGGTCTTAAAGCGTTGCCTGGCCAGGTCTTCTAAGTGGAATTCACCAGAAAGCAATATCTGCTTACGACCACATCGCTACTTTCGATGTCTGGATCAAGGTCTAAAAGGTTTGCTTGAGCAGGTCTAGAAGACTTCACCAATATTGTGAGACACGGATCAATATCAGCTAACAGTCACATCCACCCTGATATTGATACTTCACTTTCTTCTTAGCAGAACATTCGATTTTCATTGTGAAGGAAATCTGTAGCGGAAGCTATAGAATCTCTAAAGGCCATGGGCGGACTCCGGTATCTGAGATCTATATGAACGATTGGCGATCGACTGTGCTAGGTCGACCCCAGGTTCAATAGTCATCTCGATATTTCACTGAGATATGGTCCTCTAATATCCGCACTTGTCATGAGATTTAGAGGGTCGATATTAGTGTACATCAGTGCGTGTCAATGTAGGAAAGGCTAAAGAAGCAACTCGACAGAGACAGAAGCCATGTGTCTGTTTCCGCCTTATACCGGTGGTCTTAGAACTTTGCTCGGGGACTTTCAGCTAATGAGCCTTGCCCGGTGATTCGGTTACGGGAGGACGGTCGTAAGCAGTGACATTGGAAGACAAATTGTATGCCAGTTATCCAGCTCACTTTGCTGATTCAACCAAAAAGGCCATCTTGTTTTGTTTCAGACTAAACTTCTGGCAGAGAAATTGTTGGAATGATGAAGATTCAATTCCCAATGTGTTCCCTTGTCAATCATGAAATGATCTCAAACCCCTTTTTGATTTTCGCCTCTCTACTACCTGGGTTTCGAGATATCCGCCATTGTCTGAATCATAACCGACATTATACTGTGTCTGATATTAAGCTGAAAAAGCTAACGCCTTAGGATCAAACGATAACAGTTTTTAATGACTCACTAAAGTGTTTACTCAAGCACTTCACTTATGTTCTTTGATAAAATGATGTAAAAACCATCTTAAACCTGAGACATACCCAGTAGTCATACTCATACAGTCATTATATATGGAAACTTATCGTTAAAACTAAAACTGCCCGAGGTGAAATAGTTAACAACGACATCATTTGTTTTTCAAAGTTCAAACTTGAGACGTTGTGATGGCATGTTTTAAGGGTCATTACGGCCATCCGGCGTAGGTGTACTTCTGTGAATCTCAGAATCATAAACGGATGGATCACATGCCCACCATTTATATTCCCCTACCCTGTGATTTTCTGTTTCTTTCTTGAGGACACTCAATTCGTTTAAAATCGTTTTACACTCAAACATTTAACTCAAATCGCTATCTGTTGTTAGAATTGTAGTGTTTGGTATCCTACTTCAGGCAAATACGTTCAATTGTAAACCTATTGTATAAGTTATGTTCAATCTGTTGCAAATTCTCATGTATTATTGATGTTAAACATATCGGATTAGGAGCACTATTATTACTGCCTACAACCAAGATGTCAATTAGAGCAATTCCCAGGAATTAAACTGCTTTTGAGCGTGGTTGTAAAAAGTAAAGTACTATGAGTAATGGCTATCGTGTGACAATACCCGTCATTCTAATACAGAACCTGATCATGACGGTAGTACTCTGTAGCTCAATGACCACGTTAGCTTGTATATCAATATCTGTAGCTTAGAACTATCTGACACCCAGCAACTAATCTGGATAGCTCTTCGTTTTATTATAGTGTAGACGATACATATTCAACTTTGATATCAATTTTAGAAAAAAATGCAATACCGGATGAGCCTTGGGCGTTTTGAAATCTTGTCAATGACCGCTCAGGTGGTATGATCAGTCTTATAGATTGGAGACCGTTCAGTATTTTGCTGGTCACTAATCATTGGTGTATCTTGCCACTAATTATCATGGAATCCGATGGTATCCGGTGGTGTATCAAACTCACAGTAGCTCAAGTCATTCAAGTATCTTTGGTAAGTGGTAAACCATTGGTCGTCAATCCTTTAGGTGTGTTTAACAGAAGCCATCCATCTAACAACACGTTATGGACGACTCGATTTCAGCAAAGCATATTTTTATAGAATGTCAAGCGAAAATATCGAACACACCTATTATGTCTGTGATCTGTGACAAAATGGCTATTTCAGTTGAGAAGTTTCTCATCTATTTTGACTCGCCCGGATTCCATAAAGCATCTGAATGCACATAGCCATTGCTCAAAGGGGGGGGTGGAGATCAAATACATATTCATGTCAGTAATAGCATTCAGTTAATGATACATCACCAATGCTTGTTTAGAGTTTATGTATGAGGATTCCTTTGTTGACTGATATTGCTTGGGTGTGCCTTCTGCTCGATGGTTCGAGATCGTGAGTATTTGTTCTAGTATTGGTTCATTATAATACCTAAGTATAGTGTAAATGATATCAGTTTCAAAAGTATATGTTTGTCTGGGTTGTGAAAAATAGCCGTCTGGGGCGTATAGCAGCGAAACCAAATGACTTTGACTTTTTGTCCACTGATCAAATTTAAAGGATAAAACAGGACATGGTATTGAGACCTGACATAGAAAGGATAAGGAAACCTTTAATCCTAAACGAGACATCTCCTGAACCTGATGCCTTGCAACCATCCAGTTACTCTCTGTAACTGACATGTCTGTTAACAAAATCTGCGAACAGAACATCAACTTTTTATGCCAACAATCAGTGATGGGTTCGTGTCTTCAGGTGAGCTCTCATAGAAAATAGAACACTTCGCGTGATATGTTTCTTCTTCTACTTGGAATATTATCTCGATTACATTTGATGGTTGCCTCCTCCTTTCGTTAAAAACACTTCGACTTAATCTAGAAATGGAGCGAAGAGGTGGGTTTTTTCGCATTGCGTTAAAATGGTGACTGCATATTTGGTGTTTTTGTCCTCATTTCAGTTTGGGAACCGATCATCAGTGATATTGAGGGCATGGAGTCGAATTTCAGTGAAAGGCTCAATTTTGACTTTGTCAAATTCTCAGTCATGTCGTTGTAGTTAGATGAGCGGAGATGCTCAAGGCAGCAACGCTCCTGACTAGAGACTCACACAGACTACGGTAAACGCCTTAGGGAGTCTCCTCAGGCTTTTAGGTCATTTCGTTATGATCAAGCGATGTCTGTAGTGTATGACATTATCTGCCGGCGATGTAAGCTACATTTTGTGTATAGAAGTTGTATTTGGTATATGTCAGTGATATTTTGCTTACATGATATTGACATTCTTTCATATATGGGAACCATTAGAGCTCTTCAAGCATTATTGCAGTGTAAAAAGTCATAAGTCGAAACATGACGTTAAATGAAAGCGAATCATTTCAGTGTCGTTCGAGGCGTAATCCTAATGAAATATATTTCTTCATCGCGTAGCATTTCGCTACTGGGAACAGTTTGAAGTATGTTGAAGTGTTCTCTGCCTCCGCGAATGCGGAGAGCAAACCACTTGAGGAAACTTTAAAACGGCAGCGGAATCGCTTCCATGAGATTCCCAGTTCTCAAGATCTTATTAAAACATGTTCTATTGAACGTGCTGTGTACAGTGAAGACACTACAACGTGAAGAGGACGGGAATTGCCAAGCTTACTTTAATCTGTTTCTTTCTGTTGTAAACCCGTATTGTATCTTTTACCTATTTGCATGTAGGAGCTGGCAGAACCATGTTATCATCCCTTTCCCTGAGCTACATCTTAGTTCTCGTAGCTAGCTTGAATTGGAATGGTGTTTAGTGGCGATGTCTCTAAACGAAGGGACAATTCCAATGCATTGGCGGCTCTTTAGAAACCATCACCAATAGTGTTATGGCCAATGATGGTATTGATTGTCAATACTGATCTTGATTGACTAGGATCTTGTCTGTTCCGGAAAATTATGAAGCAGTGTTTTCCTGAAGTGTCATAGCCATAAGCACTTGAGGCGACGTTTGCCTCTTCAATCGACAATTCGTCATCTCCACATGAGATCTTTCAATTTGTCACCAGAAAAATGACACTAAACGCATCATCCATGTGGCCGGGTTTTCTAGATGATACAAATAGTCCTTCTGTTACAGCTGATACGGTATTCAGGAACCAGAGATGCCCATGGGAGCGTGAAGTGATAAATGACAATAGAATACATGAAGAACTAACCATTATTGGAGATACAGTTGTCATAATTGGTCACCGAATCGTAGCATGAGGTTTCAAGAATGGGCCAGATAAGATTGATGTCCAACCTTTGGCGCCTGTACTTGGCTTGGGAGAGTGAGAAAACCCTGAGAGTTGCTGTAGTACATGTCCCGCCTTGTAGTACACTCGCAGCGGTAAAGAGCAGCGAATCTGGTAATTCAAACGCAGACTTCGGTCTTCATTGTTGCCGACCTAGTAGTTGCTGGCAGGTAAGGGCAGAACTACTTTTGACATGCCCCGTGGCAATCGAGGAAATTGACTTTTTGATTACTTTATCATCACAAATCTTCACTCCAGCTGTTCTCAATAAGTCAAGCCAAGCAAACAGTTTGCTCCCATCAAAGAAAGTTTTGCCGATATTTGCTAATAGCAGCCAACCAAGTTACGAAGCAAAGCTTTCCAACTTAATCAGTTCTGCACTTGGTCACCGCTGGACCGTGATGGGCACACATATGTATTCAATTAATTCCAGAAGATCAATATCCACTTTATCGATCCCATCGACCTGTCGTTGCTTTTTGCTTTTGACGAGTGCTATTGAGGATTTAATGAGAATGAGGGAAGTCTTTGGTTGCGCTCTATTAACGAGGACCCAAGCCTGAATACTGTTTGTTGACTTTTTGCTCCAATCTTTCATCTTCATTAGGCCGTATTGTTAGCCGCTAATATCGCTGCGGGGATTCCGAGTGACTGGCTGCAGGGTGTGTGCACAGATTGAACTGTTGGAAGAAGCACTCATTAAGTGATCGTTCTAATGTGTGATGTGAGGAAGCTTGAACGACCTGGCTGGTTAATTCACAGAGCGAAGGAAGAACGAATCATTACGAATGGGCTGTTTTGAATGAGATGTGACGCTTTCAGATATGAATCATATTTTTGAAATGATAAGCGACCACTTCACACGTTCACTTCAGATCGGTGGTGTGGCCAATACGTCCTTTCCGACCCAATTAAAAAGTTTAGCAGAAGTGTTTGGCTCACCGACCTTCCAGGGAAAAGTCTGATAAATCAGGAAAAAGTAAGGGAAATCGTTAAGAAGTCGGCTTTTAACACTATAAGCTTTTGCCTTAACCTTCCTCAGCTGGTAACTGTTTCTGATAGTGGCGGATATCTCATTACCAGTACCAAAGTACCTCTCTATGTCTTACATTAGCTCATAGAACCGTAGTTTGTACCACAACTGTAATTGAAACTAGCTTACTGAAGGATATCTTTATAACATACCATGCATATTCATGGAAACTGCTTAAAAATCAATGTCGTTTTCTCTCCAAGGATTGGTAAAGTGTTTGTAGTCCAGTCCTCCACGTCTTATATCAATGGAACATGTATAGCGAGAGATTCCTCTGAGACGTCCAAATGAATACCATTAGAAGGTCTGACGTCACACAAACACACTCCATCTCTTACTTGACGGCCAAGGGTATTGCCTCCGTAACCTCCACTCATAATGAAGCCATCATCATCAGTTCATTCGTGCCCTATATGCTTGCCTTCTCCACAACCCTTAGTACCTGACTCCCTTGCTGTCTTCGGTCATGTCAGTAGAGCTAACAGTTCCTGCATTAATTGGCTGAATTTCGAATGAAGTCATATCAGTGTCGTGTTTTTTCAATAAACTTCATTATTCACAAACTATTATTCCATGAAAGCCAAATTGGACTGGGCAGATCATTGAAACTATATCTATCGATGTCTTGAATAATTCACGAGTCAAAATGTTACACTTTATGTCAGAAATAATGATGTGCGTGTCAGTTTCAACGACAGTACCAAATGTTGCGATATCATGAAATTATCCTCGAATGGTTTTCAAATACATAAATAGGATATCATTGGTGCGTGTACGCTTTATTTTGGATGTGAGCTGACACTGATGCTGATAATTTTAACCCTTTTCACCAGAGACTGCCCCAGCTGATAGACGGTCGAGGTCCACTACCTCAATGTATTGTTAGGTTACGAATACAACTTCTTGGACAAAAGTTCTGACTCTGGCTCAAATGACCATAAGGAAATAACAAAAGGGTCACCATCAATATCCTTTGTGATGGCGAGCATAAGTTTTTGGAGGAACGATAGAAATACATGTGCACGGCTTATAAATTGATTTCAAATTACCCTTTCCATAAGTGAATGAAATAAGTGTAAATCGTAGATTTGCGTGTACGATATCACTTATTGCTCATTTCATGAAAGCAGCGACAACTGGGGCACGAAATACAGTGAATTATTAAGGCAAGAGTCAATAGCGTGAAAAGACAACTGAGTGAAACTAATGCACTCACCTTCACTTCTCTACAGTACTATCAGATGTAATGCGTAATCCTCACACAGCACATTTTACATCCAATGAATTCCTAAGTTTAGTTTCCATAATATAGACCAGTGATATCACTGAAATCGACTCAGAGGCAACACTTAGTTTCACAGTTCCATCCACGTGTTACGCAAGATGAGCTCGCCACGATGGAGAACATCATTACTCTGTGATATTCCGTTCGGAATGAGCTGGCTCGCCGAGTCGAGGCAGTTTTATCGGAATCTGGTAAATCAATGTCTTCTGTATTAGCGATAGTGTGAGGCACCAACACCAATGACAACACTGAGACGAGAGCTGACATTAGTTAAACATTAGTGTCCTGGCTCCTAGTCACGAACAGTCTCTTATCAAAATGTGTTGTCTATGTCCTATCACAAAAATGCGTCATTTTTGTAAATACTCTGAAAGATGAAAAAATTTCCCAAATATTTTTAGGACTGACGATGTTTCTTCATTTTGAGCAGAAACAAAACAAGTGAAAAAAATATTTGGACTCAGAAATTTTTTCATCTTTCAGAGTTGAATTTTTCATAAAAGTTCAAAATTCGGAAAATTTTCAAATTCCAACTTTTTCATGATTTATCCGACATTACTTGGTTAAATCGCCCACCAAGATTGATTAATGCTATATTTCATCAGATGCACCTGCAAGCAAACAACCACCTCTTCAGTGATGAGCGTTCACGACATTAAGATACCGGCACAATATTGTCTTTGTAGTCGGAGATTCTGTTGATTAAAGTGCTTAAAACAACATTAAGCATCGCGTGAAATTCATTTAATTGGTTTGAAAATAGCTTTGTGCAAAGTGCCCCTTTCACTTAACAGCCTTCATTTAGATTTGATGTTTTGCCGAGAATTCTCTTGACTTCAAACTCCAATCTAATCGTTATCGAATGAGCTCGTCAGAATGGCGTCCAAAAATAATTGAAATTAACTTATCGTGTCAAACGCCGTGAACCGCGTTAAAATTCTAATGAACTTCTAAGGAATGATATCTTGATGTTGCTATTGAAATCAGGGAGAAAATGATGCTGATAAGAAAAAAATCCCGTCAGATTAGGGGACGGAAGTAACATGACGTTGGCTTGGTGCCAGTTGGATACATTTTGCTGATTCTGTTTGTGTTGCTGGTACTCTACTTGATGAGGTGACAGCACAATGAGCTGATCGTATTGCTAAAGAGACTTGCAAGCCGTGATATATGCCAGCAACTCCATCTGAAGCAACAGTGCTGCCTGAAGCCTGTCGCTATGGATGTTAAATCATATTCCGAACAACTTGATGCTTTGGATGTAACGCCTCTGGTAAATTTAAACTACGCTGCGAATTGAAGCCGGAATTTACTCCACCGGAGACGAATACGCGGCACATTTGTTGATGATCTGCAGGTAGTAAATTGAGGGCTTATTGTGTGTAATCTGTTCCTTAACAAGGCGATGGTGTCTCATCAGCTCCGTGATGGGGTCAGGCACCTCCGCATAAATATTCAACGTCCGGCGTTTTCTTCAGTTATTGCATTTGCAAGACGTATTGAGGGTATTAGCTTGAGATGGCACTTTCATATTTTGGGGATGAAAATCGTACTAAGTTGGTGTCAGTTTGACAGATGCGAGCCTTGTGGTCGGAATAGAAGAGGTACGTTAACGCACTGAGGCTTTATTTCAGGCATAAATACGTCAACACTGATCAAACTTGTCAAAACTAAGTTGCGAAATGAAGTTCATGTAATTTGCTTTAGTAGTGATATCACCATCACGAATGTAACGGTGCTCTTTCTCACGAGTCAAATCAGCCGTTATATAAATCAGTCAAGAAAAACAGCTGTCATTTCCTGTCTCAAAACTAAGCCAGAAGATGGCTCTGATGAACGCATGCATAACTTCGATTTCAAACTATTTTACCTCTCGATGATTTCAGTTGACATACGATTCCATATAAATACAGGACAAAAAAAAGTAAACGAGCTTTGGCATTTTCATTGTTATTTGCCTGATGCAGCAGTGGAAGGGAATTGGTGGTTGAGACCAGACGGGCGTAAAGCATCTAATTGAGCGTTAAGTCGGGATCTCCCACTTGAGTTGCGCTTGACGGCAAGGATCACGGTGCAAGGATGCACGGTGCATAAACCCAATTTGAATTTCTCAGTCTGACATGGCTGGTCTGATGGAAATATCTCCAGGCAGCGAACGTCACAGCGACCAATTGACTACAAACACAACGAATGTGACTCAGTGTCGATTTCTGTTGGGAAACTTGGCGGAGGTTAATTGAAAACACAATGTCAACCGAGATATTCTGATAGGCCACGAGGAATCAATTGGATAGCATTGATGCGGCTTCATGTCAATTTATTATTTGAGACAACATTCAAATATTGAACATTGTGTATTGTTTATAGTGTTTCAAGCATCAAATCACTGAGAGACTGGAGTTGCTTCTCTCTCCTGTTCGTGTTTTGTCGACCATCTTCAAGAAAGTTGGTTTCACGTATAATTAGATAACTATGTTCCTTTGGGGGAACATAAGCCAAATTTGCTGCTAGTGGTCCATCATTTCTTGTGCCATGTTGTACTCTAGCATATTGTCACGTCCCTCGCTGTTGGCTTGCTACATGAGGCGATCCTATCTTCCAGACGACTAAGAGCCCATGTGAGTCAAACACAGGTATTATCATATTAGGTTGCGGTATGGCCAATCCCAAGTATGGTTGACGAGAATCTGACCCGATATTGACTCACAATCCTAGTAAGCGTGAGGCTGGACCTGATAATCCCTCATCAGCGGACAATTGATATGCAGGTGGCAGGTCAAAGCTTCAGCCATGATCATGCATAAACCCTTCCACGAGATGGACGAAAGTTCATTCCCTTTGCGTTGTGTGTTCGGATGTTCATTCCATGGTATAAAAAGCGTCTTAAATGCAATTCCCTCCTCATTAGAAACAGGATCATGCATTTTAAATGAACGGAGGTAGAGAAAAAAACTGAATATGAAGTAGTCGATGGTGAGCTCTCAATCCCTGCATCATGAATATACCTAGCATTACCGCGACAAAGCTTCTTACCTCCTCGAGTCTGTTTCTATTGCAACTGAGAATACCCTGATTGGCCTCTTCGCATATACCATAAAGAAACCTCTGGTGTCAATTGCCTATCATCAGAAGGTTGCAGTAATCACAAAGCACGGAGCATTTTTCAAAAAATGTCATTCGCCTTCCTTGTTCTTTGTCATAGCGGAAAGTCAGTTCTGTTTGACCAATTATGTTTGGCAGAGGAGATGGTGCGGAGTCATCTTCATGCTGCGACAAAGACAGCTATTCTGGATCATTGATTGTCACCGGGGCACATGGGGACACATCAAAGACCGCGAGCACTGTCTAAGGCTGGGCCTAATTGGACTCACACAGTGTTGAACAGGCCAATTAGGCGTGGAGAGGAAATATCAACTTGGCTTTGAGAAGAGGCGTAATAACCAGTGTCTTGAGTATCGTATGCAACCCCTATGGCTTCTGAGTGGGTACCAAGGAAATACATGTATTCTACCGACGTGATATCGTCAGGTGGCTGAGTAGAGCTGCACCCCGAGTAGAGATGTCTGGATGAAGCGTTTATTGTATTGACAACTTTCCCTGTTTTGTGTCTTGAAGAAGGAAACATTGGCCATTGATCCTAGAAACTCGAACTATTCTACTCTGAAGTATTTATGTCATGTAATTCGTCAGATAATGCAAGTTATATCCAGCCACTTATAAGTCGAATTCGAGCGACAGAAGATACGTATCATCACCTTGACAGACACCCAGAATCTTTACCTGACGAACCGAACTGAAACCCGGTTTCGGTTGTAGGCCTGGCCCGCACCCTGCAGCGTCGTCTGGTAATAGTTTGTCCATGTTGGGTTGGTAGTACATGTATAATGAAGTTATAGTTTGGGATGATTGCTCGTAAACCTGCAGCTATTCTTGATTGGGTCGCCTCGGGTGACAGCTCAAGTGATAGCATCCCGTAAAGAGAAGAAAACTAATTAAGTATTGATCACACAGACTAATGCAATAGCAGTTTGCGATAATTTAATCTCGGCGAAATGATGGTTATCTCAAGTGATGGATCCCTAACGATCTGAGTTAGTGGAATTGGCGAGAAAAACTATGCTTTAGATGAGTTTGGGGAGGGGATACACAAGCCTTCTCAGAGGTGCGACAGATGACCGCTTCTATTACTGAACTTCGGATCATCGTGGGAGGGTTTGGTACAGAAATCCTTTATTAGGGTGGGGATGGACAGAATTATGTACCAGTTCAGATCAGATCAGATCCAGGGTAAAAGCCGAGAATTTCTGTCGGGTGCGGCAAGGTTTTGCTCAGAGACATGATTAGTTGACTTCCTTGGATCAGTTAAAGAGAGTGATATGGAAGCTTCCCATCAGGATATAGGCAGAAGCCGTTAAAGGTATTAGGAACAAGGTGTCAGAAGACACGTTCAGGGGTTCTTTGCAAGTCATATTTACAGATCGTGGGAGGCTGTAACTGCGCGCACATCCTACTGGTTGGCATACATTGAGATGTTTGGTTAGCACTCGATCAAGATCTTACTGAAGAAACCCAAGGATCTCCAGCTGTCCGCAACCATCAATAATATATTTCCCTCACGTCTTCGGCTATCAGGCTTAATGGCCGTTTTCGTGGTGATAAAATACGCTGATTCGGCAACTTATTTGGAGATATCTCTGACCATGGTTTTATCTTGCGGCCTCAGACAGAGAGAATGATCACGCAGCAGCCTATCAGACGTCAAGAGGACTAAGTGATTGTTAGTAAGGAATATTAACTGGTATCCATCTATTACATCAAGTCTTATGTTGACTATCGTCGATATGTCAGGCGATGCCTCGTATTACATGTAATTCCAATGATAACTACTAGCTGTCCCAAAGATCTACACCTGTATCACCTCTTTCTTATAAATCATTCATTACCGTAGCCAGAAATGCATCATAAAATCTCATAACTGACACCATTCGCGTCCATACAAACTGCGACCTCATCATTGGACAACCTTATCTGACATCTAAAAAAACTACTTGTAAGTCTCGGCAGTCCCATATCGACCAAGGCGTAATAGCTTGTTCTCATCTTGCATGGATCATCGGGACCTGTGTTACCTCCGCCGCTTTTAAAATGTCACAGGAATCTACCGATTTGGCTCGCGTTGCTGCCGCGGACTGTACCGCTGAGGGACTGTATCAGATGCGATAATCTTCCCGCAGGCGAATCCAGAGGGGGGGGGGGAGGGGTGACCCTCCCTGCCACCGACAACCAAATCTTCTTTTGTTCAGAGAAACTGCGCAATAAAGCGTGACCTTCTTTTTCCCTGGTGGCAATTTGTTCATCAACTCTACCATACTTGATCTATTCCTCCTGATGGTTTTAGAACAGTCATTGAAACAGCTTATTTGATACCTATCACTCTGATCAAGTATGTGTACGTACTTGGTTTTATATATATAGATCACACTTGGCCAACCATTGAGAAACCCCCTAATTTCGCACTGTCTTCTAAGACAGTCACTTATCCCATGCCGCTATTCGATCGGTCTGAGACGCGCCCCTAATTGCACGGATCTTGATCGATGGCGATATGACAGCATTGGTTAATATTGATGGGTGGGATCACGGAGTCAGCATCTTTGGTGTGCGGATATGCACTAATTTGATCATTAAAGATCAATATTTCATGAATGGGTTGACCCTTTCTCTGCTGAGGTTAGGCCGAGGTTAGGCAGAGGTTAGGTTGAGGGCTGAGAAGAGAAATTTGCAAATGGCTTGAAACTATCACTAATGTCATGCGTCATTTCTCATCAAGGTTGTCGGTGATCGTCTCTGCTGGCAGCCATTGGTAATGCTATTGCTTTTCGTTGAGTCTTTCTCTGCAGTTGTTAGGTTGGTTGATGGCGTCGGTAGATAGGTAAATATCTTTGGAGGATTAGCTACGTCCTGTGATCTTACCAAGATGAGTAGTTGCTGGCAGCCATTAGTATTGCCATTGCTTTTGCGTGAAACTTTCTCTGCAGAGATGAGGTTTTGTTTCATCTGCAAATAGCTTTGGAGGAAAAGTTCCGCTGGATGATAATTGCTGATGTTATGACAGGTTTTATAGATGACTATGGGTAAGAAACGTTCATTCATTCTCCTTACAGGGCACTTAGGTTCCGATGCTTATAGGAGGTCAGCTCCGATGTGACTTCTTGAGAAAGATGATGACGTTCGTTCTTTTTGAGCAGAAAACGGTTACATGAACTCTTTGCTATGTTACTTTTTTGCCCTGAATGGTGAGCCGAACTCGTGGTATCATCACCATTATCCTCATGTCTGTGCTGGTTAAAACCTGTCAGCATGGCCCAGGCTTCTGCCTTATTTTCTTCAAAGCTTTGCATAGCTGTTTTCATGGATGACGTGAGATCGAGTGATGTGAGTCGGAGACGAGCAACCTGAAAGCAAAAACAATGAAGATTAAAGACAAAGAGGAAAGTAAAAGACAAAGAAGTATATAAAATATTATTTTAGCTTTTGAAGAACCCCTTTGAAAGTTTCGGCCAAATCAGTATACTGGTTTTGGAGATTCTGAAAACAGCCGCTAAGCTGGTTTTTTATCTCATTTTGCATTCACCTTCTTAATAGTGCATACTTGTGTTGGAAGGAGAACCTTTAAAGGGTTTTGAGAAGCTCAAAAACTGTTCGATAATTGTATAGGTTTCTTACCAAGTAAGGCTAGGCCCATGTCCAATTCTTCCTTTATGATGGAGAGAACACGATTTACTCCCTCATAGCCCTGTAAGATACAGGTATATTAACAGGCAGGCATCACTTGTGTTTGGTTTCCTCATTGAAAACCAGGTTCAGCAAAGTTGTGTGCATTATAACTGCGCGACGGCATTGAGTAGAACTGAACTTATTCAGTCAGATGTCTTCATCGTCACAGGAATGATTTTTCTGATGCAGTATGCTTGGCTGACGATTTCGGTGTAAAAATCATGGTTCGATTTTTGCATATCTGTCCTAATTTTACATTTCTCATAGTTTGGGGTTCCAACTGCCCACTGGATATAAAAAAATACATCAGATTGCAAGTCGCCAATTTGTATTTATTTTTGTTTTTGTATTGCATTTTATTTTACCTTATATGATAAACCCCAGATGATCGGTCTGCCCAGAAACACTGCCTTGGCCCCTAAACCTAACGCCTTTATCACGTCCGTACCGGTCCGTATCCCACCATCTAGGTACACCTCAGCCTTTCCCTTCACTGCTTCCACGATCTCGGGAAGGACATCTATCTGAAATAACACTCAACTTCATAAATGACGAGTTGTTCCACACAATTCGTCTCGGGCATAATTGTGATTATTTTGCAGTCAAATAGTCTGATTTTCTGAGTGATATTTACTGTACGTCAGTAACGAGTTAGCAGAAACCAACAGTATTCAGACGAAAACTCAAAGGTTTGGCAACGAATGTGTTTTAGTGAAGATTCATATGTTATTCGAGTATACGCACACAATAGACGAGTCCTGCTGGCACAACCGGGCGATTGCCTAATCTCACTAGTTTCAAAAGCATAACGACTCTCGCACGAGTAGTGCTGTAAAGTTACTTTGTTTATGCCCACTTATTCAACATTAGTTTTCGTTTATTACAATCATCATATACCGTGGCTAAGTTTCCATCGATCTGTCTTCCTCCATGATTTGATACCAGTATTGCTGCCGCGCCATGTTGAATCGCCAACTCTGCATCAGATGACGTCATCACGCCTTTGACGATGATTGGTAGGTTTGAAATCGCTTTTAACCAATCAACATCATCCCATGTCAAGCGATCATCGAGCTCGGCTCCAAAGGGCACACCGTTGTTTGGTGCATTCTATCGGGAGAAGAAGACAGTTCTAGTGTATTACATGTAGTTGACCTGCTTAACTTCAGACGTTCTTAAATATACCCTTAGCTTTCGCCATCTCGGACTTATCCTGTGAAGTCTTTTCCCCATTTTGTGACAAAACAGAACCTATTTTAGTCATTTCGAGCACCTTGCGAGGGTTGCAGTCGAGATACGACTGGTTTCTTGATGACTCGAAACTTACAACCATTTTGTCTGACGACGCTCCATAGTTTCCTAGCCTAATATGTGATGGTATATGCAAGGGATGACGTGCAGTGGACCTAAGCATCCCAACATGAGGCGCGTCAACGGTCATGACAAGAGCCTTGAATCCTGCACGCTTTGCCCTCGTTATCAATTCCTTGGTCAGCTGACGATCACGTGGGATGTATATCTGCAGCCATTTTGTTCCGTTTGGTGCCGCAGCTGATACTTCTTCCACGCTACTTGTGGCTGTTTGGCTCATGATGTAAATGGTGTTCAGATCTTGCGCAGCTATGAATAAAACTGGGATACTAAGTAGGTTTCCAATAATTGAACCCTTTGAACAAGAGTCGTTAGTTCGATCAGGAAAAACACCAGAGTAATAAAACGACGTGGAGCTGAATGGAATATCTTCCTCATTATCTGTAGTAAAAACATTGGAGAGGAGGAGTAACCAAAGCGTTCAATGTATCATTATTTGTCACAGCAATGCAGATTGCTAAAACATCATATCAATGGGTAAGGGGAGCACCGTCTTTCATAACACAACAGTTTTAAACTTAGCCCGACACTCGGCCAGACCTACCTCTGGCTACTGCCACCTCCCCATCCGGATGAGCCAATCTGTTCATGGCAGACGGTGCGATTCCCACGGGAAAGTCCACATGCGATCCGAGGACTATCGTCTTGGTGGTCCTCTTTGAGACATCAACCATGAACCTAGGTCGTAGGCGCCACCTATGTGGTGAATTGAAAGTAAACATTTGGAAACTAGTGACCTTTTACTCTGTCTCAAAGCCGTCTACTGCTGAGCCAGGAAGAAGGTTGTTGGTCTTAACGGTCTCGTCATCGAGTTATCTGTTTATAGTACACATGGTTGGCCCTCTTCATTGCTATAAGTTTCCTAATTCACCGCATCTTTGGCTTGTCACAAGTCCATGTCATTTCTGCAGTGGAAAGGAAGGTGCGAATGGAATGACCGTACCTTTGGAAAGCTGCTTCGTTGTCCCTCATCGTCACGCCATCCCCTGCCCCATCGTTAGTGTAGCGCTTGTACACCGGTGGCAGACTTTTAGCGGCATACTTCTCGACATCCCGCAAGCTTATGAACCTCTCGTCAGACATATTAACACAAGCATGTCATGATTTGAGATATGCAACGACGCGGGCTGATCTGAAATAGGTCACTTATCAAACCGACCTTCATGTATTTGTATTAGCGTAAATGCGATAAAGCAGAAAAATTGACCCGTGTGTGGCCGTGCTGTGCGTCGACAACTATGTTATCAGGTCGAGGTAAGGCTTTACCTAAAAGTGTCGGTCTTTAACCTGAATTAAAGTAGGTATTTCTCGAGTAAGGCCGAAGCTGAGCACTCGGGAATGTTCGAGCATGGTGTGCATTAGGCACTTCAACCGAATTGCCCCAATACCTCTGGTGCACATCTAAATTACTAAAACACAGAATTCCGCGGATTACGGAACCAAGCTCATTTCGAAAATTCCTAGGAGTTATTGCACACACGCGGCATGGCTGTATTCGTTGATTGAGAGATTGCACACAGGCGAATGAGAAATACATGCTGCGCGGCATGGTTGTATTCGTTATCACAGGCGAGTGAGAGACCTCTCCTCCTGATCCTCGCATGATAAATGCACAAGAAACATCGTTAGTCCCGAAAACAATTTGACTTTGAAAATATTTCAGAATTTTGAACTCATGAAAATTCCAACTCTGAAAGATGAAAAAATGTCTGGGTCCAAATATTTTTGGGACTAACGATGTTTCTTCATGCTGTAACTTATCAAAGCTGAGTGTGAGCATATAATGAGATTATTTAAAGGAGGCTGGCTCGACACGGATATTGGATTATTTTGATGATATGAGACAACAAGCCAACTGGGTACCTTTGGCACTCGATTTGATTTCATTTTGATCTTCTAAGCGTTGAAAGACATTCCCGAAATCTTCTATTTGATATGTAATAGGCCACAAAATTTGCCCCAGAATCAAAAACTATCAACAATAATCCTATTTTTCTGGCATAGTTCATAAAAAGGTCGTCATCCGCGAAAACTACCCCGGCTAGTTGGGCAAGTCGATCGAGACCAGCTGGCGTCTCACAAATCGTAAACAGGAACCCAACAGAGAGGACCATCGTTATAGCCTGAGTTTGACCTCGGTCTATCTGTTTCATACCAGATTCTTCCATCATTTTGGCCCGTTTTCTAACTGCCAATTTTATGGCGATGATTAAAGCGGTATTTAAAACATAGATGAGAAACAGTGGACCCAAAGACACAAAACTAAGGAAGATAATTTGGTCGTAAATGCTATCCCAGCTAGCAATAAGTAGACTTTCCCCGAGGCGTCCAGTACACGGACTTCGTCTTACTCCGAGCTGAAAAGCCCAGAACTTTGGTGCCTGGCAAAAGATAGAAATCCCCGCGATAATAATGACAGCTTTTCGAAGGTTCCCCCTTGTGCAGTGTGCTTTAGACCACAGCGGGGAAACAATGTTAATGAATCGCTCGAATGTTAACAAAATAACGAGCAAGTTTCGTGCCTGCAGTGTCATGAAATAAAATGGCAGTGATCCATAGAGTATCTTTACGCCAATATGAAGGTCTCCTTCACCAAATATTACATCAGGGGTAGCAATAAAAACCGTAATATGACGTATGAAGAAAAACACAAGGCATGCGGAGAGAAAGCAAAGGTCATTTCCGGCGATTATACGCAGTAGAAATATGGTAGTTGAGCCACTACTCAGCATAATCCGCATGCGCAGTACGATGAGGTTGAGGATATTCAAAGTGATCCCAATGATGGCAATAGGTGTTATTCCACAAGTGTACAAATAGAAGACGTCGGCATAGACATTTCTATAAGGGCATGTTGCTGGCGTCTGCGATATCGCTTCCATTTTGACAATCTGAATAGGCCTGCTAGCCATTTTGTTTCTGAATAGCCATCCAGGTCGTTGGTTTCTAAAAGGTACTGCTTTGCTGCCTTCGCTTCCTTTGCTGCCACTGCAATCTGTTTCTTTAGAGAAGTGCCCGCCGTATTTCAACGCAATAAATCATAAATAGAAATCTCAGTCCATTGATAATTTTTACTGAAAAATGCACGTTCATTGATCATTGAACACGCGTGGAGGTGTCTGGTTTGGCATAGGGTAACGCGATCGTTGCTGGTGTCCAACCTCAATGGCCTACCTGGGGCGTTTGCGTTATATATTTCATTGAGATTCCGATTGCACTAGTACATTGCTTTTTTCGACTTGCCATGGCATTACATACCGAGCTCTGAACTAACCACATATTATGGTAACCCGAATCTGCAGCAAAGTGACTAAAACTATATCCGTCCTACTCAACCTGTGTCAACCAAACACTCAGAGTCACCCTAAATGTGAAAACTAATTGGTTCACTCAATTAGGTCACTCTGAGCTTCGCGCTTTTAATGACCAGATAACACTATAGCCTTCTCATGTAACATAGTCCAATAGGCTGTTCTTTCCACATCCATGCGTTAGGAAGAGCGAGTCGTACACCCATCGCAGTCTTCTGATATTGGCATCCAATGAAATGCCAAAATATGCGGACCCCAGTTGCAAAATCGAGGCTCACCAATCCCTACTATCACTAAGTCACATGACCCACATCCACCAATCACACGCAGAGATTTGCCTCACACACGGGTGATATCGATTCTCCACGATGGCATTCGGGCGGCTTGTTTTCAGTGAGCTCTTCACCTCAAATCGGAATAAGAATATACCATTCTGCTGGCGGGAGGTGGAATTTCGCACCTCACTCTATCTCTGTGGAATGCACCATTTTATATGGAATGCAACGAATACAATATTGCGGTAAGTTCACATAATTTCTCTCATTTGTCCTCACTGATATAGAATTCTTGGCGCCGAATGTAACAGGGGCACGTGCAAGTTGCATGGATTTGAAGCCCAGTAGGTTGTTTTCCATTAGAAGTAGGCCTACTACATACAACTTCTTATGAAAAATCTACTTTGGTTAAGTAGGACAATTTTGTTAATTTCATGATTCAATTCTCGGTAACACAGACACGGTCCTGTCTCCTGATAACATTAACGCGAAATGTTACTTTCTGCGAATTCAGAGCAATCAAAATGTATCCATTACAAGGAAGTGAAAGAAAACCCAAGAAGATGGTTTTCCAATACCCGCCGTCTTCTTCAGTTTTATCTTAGACATCTCTGAAAGGAAATCGTTCGGAACTTACTGATCCGCTTCCCATTTAGAAGTCGATAAAATAGAGATAAACTTAAAACAATAACTCCATTATAATCTAATGCTCTAACTGTTCGCAAATAGTGGTCCAGGTGCCTTGATGGAACGCTCTTAAAAACATACTCATACAGATACTGCTGAACAGAAGTTCCTTCCGTGATGTGGTTTTCAGGGCGTAGGCAGACTAACCTTCCAGCAGTATTGCTTCTGTAGCCTCCGCCCATATTGACGCGTGTTGTCTGGAAGCTGAGAAGCTGAGTAACGTCAATACATTGAGGGTCAAGATGGGGCGTAGGCTGATATAAACTGTGAAAGACACGTAATTGTATTCATCCCAATGAAATATCTGCTGCTGGACGCCGTTTATAGCTAAAGGTTATATAAAACGGCCATGTTTTCTTTCTCTTCTTTGAACCAGCCTCCTCAGAGGTTGTTGGCCTCTAATTACACATCTTAATTGGTGACCAATTAGCGGAAACCAATATGAATGATTATGATTACAAAAAACAAGGTCGATCGTTTCGTGCATGCGACAATGTTTCGCATGGATTTTCCTATGTTCAGTCAACTTTTTCACTTGAAACCGGAGTGATCGATAAAGCATTACTCGTGAAGTGTGAAAGTCGCTGATGAAGTTCAGTTCTTCTCTTCATCACAGTTGGAAGTTTTGATGTCTTCAATGGCTCACACGTTTGGCTTCCTCATCGATGCTTGTTCCTACGCCTCCGTTTAAAAGATCTTAGACCCGTTTCTCAGACACACCCTTCTCATTTTTCAAAAGTACAAGTGCTTGTTAATTGGAAATGTCCCCAACCCTAGGAAACTAACGGTCTTGACACTGCTATCAAAATGTCATCAAATGAAAGGAAAACCTCTCAATTTGCTCTTTAACATTTTTATGTCGAGTAATTAGTACAATTGAGATTGGTGTCTGTGAATTACACCGGTGTTTTCCGCCTGTGAAGCGGATGAAATCACCAATCGAGGACGGAAGTCCGTCATTTTTACCGGATCATTGTCATTAATTATTGCGAGTCCTTTGTTGTATTGGCACCGCAATTTCAGGTTATAGTTCATTAAAATCTCGGTAACAAAGATTGGTCAATGCCCTCTTAATTTTGGAAAAGGTTTTATGTACTTGGATGATGATCTGTTGGCAGACCTGGTGACGGCGCTGTGTGGCCGCTGTTACTCGTAGAAGTGAGTTCTTGTGGCCAGACAACTCCATTCTTTGATCCCTGATACTATTCCTCTCCGGTCCCTCGACGCCGATTAATCAACCTTAGTAGCCCGACGCCGATCCTCTGTCACAGTGTGAGTTTTGAACCGTTTTCTTTCGAGTCAGAAGAAGACATTTCAAAGAATGATTTATCGTTCTTGATAAGCTATCGACTCGTACAGTGCAACACTGCTTCTTTTAATGTGTTTCAAGAAGGTACGTTTCTCAACAAGAAGTCAAACATAGAAAGGAGAACGCCCTCAGTGGCGCTTCTTGGAACTACAAATGGTCATTTGTAAATTAGGCCCCGAGCAGTTGCTTTCAGTCTTCTGTGTCAGCTTTATACAGGTTTATAACAATTTGGTTTCGATAGAGACGCTAAGATAAATTTATGATTCGTTCTAGCTCTTCAGACCGACGTACCGTTAAAGAACTTTGATATAATATAATTTATTTAAAGAACTAGTTTGGATGGATAATGGAATGCCATTACCAGTAGTACGCCTAACGATAGTGCATAAAGCATATCGTACGGAACGCAATACGAGTAATGGGCCAAGACCACCTTTGACGAGAGACAGACCCCGGTGCTCAGCATGATACATGAGACGCGTCTCTACTAAACTCTTCTTGATAATCGCCCCTGCTCTTCGGCTATTAATCCTAATGGACCAATGGCCCATTTACCATCATTCCTTCCATAATGGCAGTCGCTGTGTATTGATCCGGCCCCGAAATCCAAGGCCAAGCGAAACGCGGCGGTATGGATAGGTTTGCTCTCATTTCTAAAGAAAGGTTAAACAGGTGTTCTCTCATAAATCTAACCTGCGTTGTCTTGCCCACAGTGTGGCGCTGGTAGTGGCGCTTCTGATTGGGCAAGATGACAGGAAGTCGAGCGAACTTCTTGAAATACCCGAAACAGGATGACTGACGGAACTCCTGAATTCACGAAATCTACACCATCACTACTTGTATTTCAACGACTGTAGGACTGGAAATCGCTTTCATCACTGCAAAGTTACCCATTTTCTTGATATAGGAATATTAAAGTCGCCGACCTTTCTAAGCAAGGTTACCCATTTCCTGATGAGAATGCGCCAGTCACAGTACTAATCCACCTTTTGATTGATTGCCTGAGACCTAAAACAGGTGGTTCGCGGTATATCCATTAGATATCAGTCCCAAGAACAATGTTAATGGATATAGCTTTCTTACTTTGGTTGTCATGAGCTTGATCAGAGCTCGTGGTGTAATACCGCCAAACCTTACCAACTGAGATTTCCCTAAGGCTGAGCCGGGAGCCTGAGTTGAATACAAATCCGGGGTGAATCCGCCACATAATCACACACCAGTAACCGCACTAGTCCAGGTTGTTTTGGTTGCTTCTTTTCTCATCAGCAAGATCCCATAGGTATCACTTTCCCTAAGCCTCAGTTGAAAACAAAGTGACACCTTATAATTGTTCAAACGAGACGAGTTGGATGGAAATGACACCCTCGCATGTCATCAGCGATTTGTTAAGTTTCCATCCCGCATCGCGCCGCATCAGGGATTAGTAGGTCCTAATCTAGACAAGACGATTAGTAGAAGGTTGGTTTGTTTGTCCCGTAACAGCTTATGTTACCTGTCACGTTAAGGCCATTGTGTACCCCATGGCGGTAGTCTAGGGTGACTAATTAGCCGTTAGGTAGAGCTGTTTATCAGATACATTCGACGATACAGCCGACAGTTGGTTGACCAGGCAATCATTTTGAAATATCCGACTTTTCCCTGAGAGAAACTTACGAAGTCGGAAAAGCCTCATCTTTGTGATACTTTCTTCGTAGGCCTATACATCATGAGGTCTAACAAGCGAAAATGCATTGCCTTCATTATCTTCTCTGCGGCTGTAGTCATATTGCTGTTATTCCTTTATAGCAACATGATTGTAAATGAACTGAAACTGACACGAAATGCTTCTATCTTTCAGATTGAGAAGACATAATGCATCGACCTGTCCGAAGAATGCAGTGGAAATCAAGACAAGGACATTATAACCATACACACAACGAAGATGAAAAAGGTTTTATTTTCAATTTTCCAAATTGATTTTTGAAAATAGAGATTGCACTCAAATTGCCAGCGTAACAACGATTTGATCAAAGTAACAATCAATGGACTCTTCAGAGATAAAGTTGAGACATGTAATTTGTGATTGATCGAATGCTAGCCGAGGGAAAATGTCACCAACCAAGGCGATAACGGCAGGGAGGGGTCTGATGCAGTTCAACGCTTTGGTAGAAAGGGATTATTGGAAACTTTTCGCGTGATGGATATAGCCAGGCGGTGTCGACGTCAACCACTAACTTAGCAAGGTGTGACAATACTTTCTTAGCTTTAGTTTACTGCAGTGGCCGCATGTACATCTTTACCCTTCTTATTGCCAGAGAATGCGAGCTGTAACTGCTATTCAGTAGGTATCATTAAGATGTGAGAGTTATGGGAGGACATTTCGTAGCCTGTCGAATCTTCCTGGAAACATTTAGATTGTTCGCGAATTTATATACTATACAATCTACTCCCTGATAAGACGGAAAGATCCTTTGATGACTTCAATGTAATCGTGCGGATAATCTCTGAACATAAAGTGGGGCGTGTCAGCTGCATAGCAATTACCGTCAGAGGCTGTCACGTATTTTCCTACCTTGTTACGAGGTTATGAGAAAAACTCACTGATAAACATTCTTGGAAATTATTGGAACAGTGATGGAGATTGATTATAAAACATCAGGAGCTTCTCGTTTTGCTGCAACAAGCGTTACCGCTTAACAAAGTGTGACGACCTATCGGGAATGCCCAGATGATGGTTCCTTCTTCGCTATTGATTGAAACTTATTCTTCGCCGAAAGAAACCACTTACGTATGAACAATCAAGATTAAGATTAGGATGGAGGACTTATGAGGCTTCATGAAGGCTCAAAATACAAAGAGGAAAGAGTTCTTTGGCTTCATTTTAGTAATCCATGCCAAGGGATATAAGTACGTGCGTCACAGGTCTTGGTTTGGTGTCAAGCTTATGTGGATTATCACAGGAAGTAAAGAGAATGACATTGAAACCATCCATAGCATAAGTCGGACACGATGAAGTATTGTTAGGGTTGAGTCTCATACAGGGGTAGCGATATGACGGCTTAACGCAATTGTAGCATCTCTTGCACAGAAAGAGGAATCAGGTTTAATCGATAAGGATATGAACATCATTGGCGGATAACTATGGACCAATGAGAGACATACTCGTAGGAGGCTAATACTACTACGATTAGGATGACACTGTCACAAGCAGATCTAAGTTGTATGTGTCGGGTGGCAAACACCAGCTGTGTGTCTCTACAAGGAGGATTATTGGGTAGTGCGATATTACGAGAGGAGTACTGAGAAATCGTCTGCAATAACAGTACTGTAGTTTCTACCAGGAACTATCTCAATGATAAATTCATCATTCGGTTGTCAACATTGACAGAGGACACTTTGATAGGCAAACAGCGGCAAACCGATGCGAAATGTTTTGTGGCTTTTCAAAAGTTCGTCCGATTTGATCATCTATCGATGTAAAAACTCCATCCACATGATAATCTATTCCATCTTTCTTTGGATCAGCGCTGACAGGGACCACCTTCGGCAATTTGCCATGTCAATTCGAAGCACACAGTAGATCATTGTTTGTTCTTACGTGCATGGTGATGCATTCGGAGCACACCCATTTAGAGTGTCATTTGTTTCTCGTGAACGGACGTGAGTAACCAACTGGGAACTTATTAGAAAGAAACCGTCCTCTGGAATTGCAAATCATCTCCATGATATCTCAGGACACGACATTTGTGCTAAAACAAGATATCGGTTTTATTCCCCCTGACGTCCTCATCAGGCGCACTGTCAAGCTAACTGAGGATTACCTTTGACGTATTTTGAAAGCTTTCTGTCCTTTATTGGATGATAGATACCCTCGGGTAAATAAACATCAGGCAGATTAAAGACAGAATTAATTTGATATCTAGTTTTTCTCAGTTGTTGCGGAATTATATCGCCAGTAATCTGAGATTTGTGAGTTATGAATTTGTGCGGAGGTCAATACGAATGAAAGACCTTTGCGTTTAGCATTGTGGATACTGTGACTGACGATCAAAAGTCATCCTTGCTCTGCCGATAGAAACAGAAATGTTAAGCGAAGAAGCCGCGAACCAATTCATCTTGCATATTTCATCGGAATTGTATTATAGTTCCTCTGCATTTCGGTGTCGTACTAACGATAGACCCCTGCAATATTTACTACTGCCGAAGTGGTAACGCTGAAGGAGAAGAGAAAACATTAGTTTTGCTGCCTCGATTAAGCGATTAACTGCAGTGTAAACATTGACATTGGTTGGTGCAATATCAGCCGTAGATATTCTACGACTAATGTAACCACTGAGAGTCTTGCGATAGTATCAAATCGTTCGGGCGAAATCTTTCCTCCTCTTGTCGATTCAACTTAAGGAGGAGTTCTTGCAGAGACCTCTGAAGTGCAAAATAGAACCTCACTGTGACCGGCTGATTCAAGTGATCAAATTCAGTGAAAATATTGACTTTGGCGACCGTATCAGATCATTGACAGTAACTTTCGACCGCAATATCAACATCATCGATTGCTTAGGCGACATTTTCGTTGCTCTGGCATGGCCATTTGAAATCGAGATGTATTGAGAAAGTCATTATTCTGGAGATCTCTTTCTTGGTGGCTGCTCTGAAGTAAGAAATCACTGACAGGAATTTGCTATAGTTGCATCAAAGTATCAATATTGCTCCACTGATATCTTTGCTCTTCTCGCCAATTCAAGTTGAAGCAGGGCGGATTTATCTCGCTGAGAGACGCAAAGGAGTATAGCCTTGCGCGGCGGGGTGAAGTGCTCGACTGTAGTGTACACATTGTCGGCAACAAATCAACTGCCAGAGTGATATCGTCGGCTCGCTCTTCTGACTGGTTGAAAGGATTTCGTATAGGTATCTAATAAAAGATCGGAGATCTTACAGTATAGAAAGAGGCAGCAATGTCGTTTCGGCTCTTGTTTGTAATATTGTTGGGTCAGCTGCCCTTGGCCCTTCGTGCCATCTACAAACCAGACTTCGATGGCTTCGTTCCTGGGATGACCAGCGGAGTACAATTCAAGGATGGTAACATTCTCATCGCCGGGTTGTTCGATGAGCGTCTTCCGAGTTCCAATTTCGGAATATGTAATGATAGCAGATTGTACAAACCCGGTGTGTTTCGAAATCAAGCATTTGTGTACGCAGTAGAGCAGATTAATAAGAATCCAGAGATATTACAAAATGTCACACTGGGATATATATTTCTGGACGCCTGTGCGAGTGAATTCACTGCGTTAGCACGGACTTTGTATCTTATTCCGGACAAAAGGACCGAAGTGCAGAGCTGTTTGGCCATGACTGGATGGGGGTCCAGTTGCGATGGGCGCGGTAAGGCTAGGTACGACGTGGCGGGCTTGGTTGGGATTCAGACTAGCAATCATGCAAACTTGGTTTCGCCAGTCCTCAGCCTTTTCAAGATTCCTCACATAAGTACGATCGCAACTGGTGATAGCTTCTCGGACAAGGAGAAGTATCCTTACTTTCTGAGGACTATTCCTCCTGACCGCTACCAGGTTGAAACCTTCGCGGCAGTTCTTTTACATTTCAAATGGACGTACGTATCTGCGGTGTACAAACAAGGAGCATACGGTACAGAAGGAATGAAGGCATTGAGCGCAGCACTCGCTGGTAAAGGCGTCTGCTTTGCCGTTCAGCAGGAAGTCAGCCCAAGTTTTACCGCCTACGATGAATTGGTGCAAAACCTCCTCGATAAAAGCGCGAAAGTCGTCATTCTTTTCGCTGATAGTAGCTACATGAAGAAGGTGTTCGAGGCAATGGAGAAGAGAAATGTACTTCAAAGCTTCATTTTCATAGCATCCGAAACGTACAGTTCGTTACTGAGTGACCCCGAAGCGGTAAAGATAATTCCCATTGGCCTGCTCGCACTCAGCCCGGGAGACAAAGGCAACCCGCCATTCGACATCTACTTTAAGTCGCTATCAACAATCGATGCCAATGGGTCGTACATACTGCAGCCATACTGGGAGGACGAATTCAGCTGCAGCTTCTCAAACTTGTCCAATCTCTGCAAGCCAGGGTTGCATTTCGATCGAACTGACGAGAAGGCATCCCGAGTCATAGACACTGTCTCTGTCCTCGCATATGCCATAGATTATGTCGTGAAACAGAACTGCTCGGGTGTCGAAGCAAAAGACATGAGCAAATGTGTCAAAGGACCCGATGTGTTAGCTGCACTTAAGGCGGTAAAGTACCACGGGAGCCTTGGTAACATTGAGTTTGATGCTAACGGCGATCCAGTTGGAGTCTATGAGGTGAAGAATTTCCAGATGGTCAATGGAGTAAAGAAAGATGTCAGGGTGGCTATGTATGTTACAAAAGATAAGGTGTTGGTTCATGACGCTAATAATAAGTTCGAGTGGCCCAGCAATGTAAAATTGGTTGATGAGATTCCAGAGGCGGTGTGTAGTCACCCTTGTCTGAAAGGGCAGCAGAGAATACAGAAAGACGTCCAGTGTTGTTGGGACTGCCGACCGTGCAGGAATAACGAGCGCACGAATGTGAACCAATCCGAGTGCGTAGCGTGTCCCGCTTTCTACTGGCCGAATCCGACGACGTTGATGACTTGCGACGAGCTTCCCGCCACCCATTTGAGATGGAGTGACGTCATCGTGATTCTCATGCTTTCATTGGATCTGGTCGCGTCTATCATGACAGTCGCAGTGGTGGTTTTGTTCACCAAAAACAGGCAAGCAAAACTCATCAAAGCATCAAGTATAGAACTCATGTACATGATCCTAATCGGGGTTATCGTCTCTCTGTTTGTAGTAATCTCTTTCCTGGCCGTTCCAGGCACTTTCTCCTGCTACTTCAGTCATTTTGGATTCCATACGACATTCGCCATGTGTTACGCGCCATTGCTCGTCAAAACGAGGCGCATATTCGCCATCTTTGATGCGGGGAAGAAGTCGAACAAGCCACCGAGGTTGATCAGCTCCTCGTCCCAGGTGGTCACCACGTCGATACTTGTGGTTATAGAGGTAAGAACCAAGAACCACATCTCTCTTCAAACATCTAAAATACCTGTCTTTGCAGGCGGCACACACTCCGTAGATAAAGCCTCCTCAGTATCTTGACTCCCTGTTACTCTTCTTTTTAAGCAAGTTTGAAACTAACGGTATCTTTTCCGACAATGGTTGACAAAGATCAGTTCCGCCAACTTGTCTCCAGCATTTTAGCGTTAACCATTGCAATGTGCAAGCGTTAGCATCGACCACGAGGTACCTTCATCCAATGCATGTACATGTACATGCACAGGATTTGGAAATGATGACACAAGATAGAGTCAGTGTCTGTCAATCTTGACGGGTTTATGTTTACAAATGGGGTCAAGATATAATCATGATGCCTTGTGACAGCATTGCACATTCTTGTCCGAAAAGCTACATCACAGTCATTGCCCAACAATCAGCCTTACCAGACCGCCTTCACGGCTGTGGTGATTGCTTTGTCAACAGTTGTTATTAGTCCATTATCGGCGCCGCCTGATTATCCATTTAGCAGCCATACCTGTCAGACAACCGACATTGGTAGTATCGTTAAGTGTATTATGCCAGATGAACTCCATGATGAAAGTATATTTGGCGATTTGACATGTGTAGGAGACCGGATCTCCGAAGAAACCTTCATTTAAACAGTCAGAGTGTCCCCCTCCCCGTCACACGATGGCTCTTTATTGGCTGGGGTTCAACCCACGAGGCCAGAGGTGTCAACATCGATGTTAATCTCGAACGATGATGTTCTCCACTTCACTGGCAATCATGAAATGAACAAATTGGTGTGGGCAACATTCCCTACCAGATCTATGTTCATTTGAGTTAACTTGTTGCTTAGGTGTTAACAATAACACGCTTTCTGAACTATGTGAATGCTCTGGATAATGTCGGTATCTTTGAGGGTAATTAGAGCACAAAGCAGTGACTCTCAGTGGTGTTACTAAATATATCGCATTCTCACAAAATATGCATGACATTTTGCCCTTCCTTAAGTTTTGTGGATCAACCTGCCGAGACCTCCTTAACCTTATTTACTCATGATAGCAATGTCTGTGTCTTCCCATGGCTATGACACGGCGCATCCTCAATTCATCAACCACATTTCTGTCACATTGAGTGAAGGGGCACATCCCGCCGGGAGGAAACGCAGATAGCCTCGTGATTATTGGCTTTCGCTGCTCTATCTGATGCATGACCCTCAAAAGGTATGATGAATGGGTATCGAAATACATGTGTAGCATAATTTGAGAGCAGCTTTCTGCCTGAGGCAGTCAGCACAACGGGGGTATCATAACAACATAATCTGAAATCGAAGCCTTTTGATGACATCGATTCATTGCCACTTGATAAGTCTTTTCAAGAAAGGGGATCTTCAGCCACACGAGACCAAATCATGCGGCTCGCAGGTGACCGTTTTTGGATCAAATGAATGGGTTCTATTCCCTCATGCGTGATGTTGGCACAGGATGTCACAGGGAGACTTTACAACTGATATCGTCCAGTCTTAGACCACTGTTCAGATGATCATTGAAGTGTAAATACTGGGCTTTGTCGATCATCGCTCGTCCTTGTGTGGATCATGGTCCATTTACCATTTTCACTTCAGAAGTTAGAGATATCATTACCGGGCTGCGTTCTATTAGAGAACCTTTCTTTGTGACTCTTCAAGAGGAGTATTGCGTTACTTCATTCAGTATATAGAATAGACCAGCTACTAAGAGAACAATGTTTTCATTAACGTGTAAAGCAGCGTCTCTGAAAGGAATTGACATTTGGCAGCAATCTATGAGATTTTATAGGGAACCGCCGATACTTACCCAACTTGGCATTCGTGCAGTCGTAGCGTTTCTACTTCGGCTATCAATTCCGGTGGCATTAAGGCAAGATAGGTTATGTACCTTTGACAAACCAGGCCAGGATGCTGAACAAAAAACCCTTACAACACGTCGCATTGTTCCTTCAAAATTTGAATCTGAAAACGTCGTTGATAACAACAGATGGAAAACCGTTTTGAAGAGCTCGCTAAAAACACCTGAACATTTCAAACTTTCCATTTAATGATATTCTCTATGAGCTTAAAGATTTTAACATCGGCGTGTCACGTAATCCAGTCTTCTTACTACCCATTTTTCCTTTATAAGAAGTTCAGCTTTTCGATTTCCTATTTTCTGCTTTGGATCCTTTGGTTAATGGGTTCGTTTTTCTACATCCGTTGCGGCATTAATGTTCCCCTTGGATGATTAAAACTGTAATTCGGTACTGTTACCTTACTGTAGCCTATTGATGGTTAGACCAATAATCGCATGTACAAACGCAACATTACTCTAAAGGCCAGTTTCGTGTCAAGTGTTCATACTTCTTCAAACGACCAGTTTGCAATTTCGTGCTTGGGTTCACAAAGCTAAGAGGCTTGTTGCTTGCAGCGAGGGGCTAATTGGGCTTGTTCATTTAATGTGAAAAAAAAATTGATGAATTTATAGTTAAGATCGATCTCAAGAATGGTTGCCCATCCTGTACAGGCTAGAGAGCTTATATCATACGCAAGAACAATTCATCTTTGAGCTTGTCCGGCAAGTACATGCTAACCTAAGGATATCAAACACCTTTCGGAGTTTCCATAGGTTGACATATCTGACAGACAAAACGATCTGACAGTGAACTGGTCACGTTTCGCTAAGCTTTGTTGCTTTCCACACAGTGGTTGCCGTCAGCACTCAAGTGACAATGTGCAGTCTATCGATACCGACTCTTGAATTTACCCGATATGCCTTCAGGTGGGACTGGCTTCGGTCTAAGATACGGATGACACAAAAATGTACCCAAATCATTATGTCTGCTTGTCTAATATTCAATATCAAACTGCTAATTGCTTGAAATAGAATATACAACATATGACCTATTCCAATCAGTCATTAGACATTGGAGCGCTTGCACATGAATAACTAGCTTCCTTATTCTATACTTTCTAATTAGCTTAACAGACGACAGGAGAATCCATCATTAGGGTGAGATTGGTGGTAATCCAACTCTTGGTCGTTAGCAGTCGTCCTCACGAGATCATTTTCGCCATCGTTGCAATGACGTCTGGATGTCATGTACATCCCGCTGAGTTATTACTGTACAACATTTCACCCAACACGTGAGCATGTACGGGTCGGTGGCCTTAATTTACCCACCCACAAAAAAGAAGGCCATGCACATCATCAGCACGGAGCCCCAACAGCAAACTATCTCGTTCTCCACGTGATCATTTGTAGTGTTGTTGCCTTTATCGACCGAGCCATTCTGTCCCGACCATACCCACCCCCAGTGACATGACTGAGCTATAACTTGAATACTTTCACTCTGTAGGTCATCATATGTGCTGCAGTAGCCATCCATGACCCACCTATTCCCCAGAAGACTATGCCCGTCCCCACCGTGAATTACGTGGAGCTTGGCTGCCACACCACCATGTTGATTCTACTCACTCCGCTCATCTACAACCTCGTCCTCGTCCTAGCAACGACAGCATTTGCATTCAAGGCTCGGAAGGTATGTTTTCCACGGGGGTTGAGAGAATGACTTCAGAAACAAGAGAAATTGACATCATCTTAAAGAAGTTTTTCCGAAAGATCTTCCAAAGAAGCATTGATTGATTGTTTCCGGGTCTAAGTGGTCTTCAATCATCTTTTAAGTATTTCAAAAAATCCTGGCTTGGATTCCACATATAATCTGGATAGAACGTTGCTCGGATTTGCATAATGATTTTGCCTGTTGAAAGAACTTGGCCCGGGGTTAAAGTAAAATCTAAAGAGTTAAATGAAAGGCTGGAGATCCTGCCTGTTAATCATGTAGAAAGGTTGGTTAATCTTATAGGCGTGTTGTAGTAGTGTATGCTCAATCCTCTGTTTCAGGTCCCAAGCAACTTCAACGAGACCCGTTTCATCACCTTCAGTGTCTACACGACCCTCGTCCTCTGGATGGCCTTCATTCCGACCTACTTCACCTCCAGTAACGCCGGCCTCAAGGTCATCTACCTGACCATCGCTATGTTCATCAATGCCTTCGTCATCCACGTTTGTCTGTTCATTCCGAAGATCTACGCCGTCATCTACATTGAAGAGAAAGAAATGAATCTGTTACAGAGTCGTTTAGGGACAGGAACTGGGGAGAACTCAGTCAATCCCATGCCCCCATCGCAAAACCAAGTCTCAAAGTTCTGAATTACTATTTGATGTCAATCACGAGAGATGGGTTACAGAGTCATTTAGGGACAAGAACTGGGGAGAACTCAGTCAATCCCATGCCCCCATCGCAAAACCAAGTCTCAAAGTTCTGAATAACTATTTGAGATAGGTTGCGGAGTCTTTCAGGGACAGGAATTTGTCGAATGCCACAGTCGCGGAACCAAGTCTCAAAGTTCTGAGTTACTATTTGAGATAGGATGCGGAGTCTTTAAGGGACAGGAATTGGACGAATGCCACAGTCCCAGAACCAAGTCTCAAAGTTCTGAGTTACTATTTGAGATAGGATGCGGAGTCTTTAAGGGACAGGAATTGGACGAATGCCACAGTCCCAGAACCAAGTCTCAAAGTTCTGAGTTACTATTTGAGATAGGATGCGGAGTCTTTAAGGGACAGGAATTGGACGAATGCCACAGTCCCAGAACCAAGTCTCAAAGTTCTGAGTTACTATTTGAGATAGGATGCGGAGTCTTTAAGGGACAGGAATTGGACGAATGCCACAGTCCCAGAACCAAGTCTCAAAGTTCTGAGTTACTATTTGAGATAGGTTGCGGAGTCTTTAAGGGACAGGAATTGGACGAATGCTACAGTCCCAGAACCAAGTCTCAAAGTTCTGAGTTACTATTTGATGTCACTCACGAGAGATGGGTTGTGGAGCTGTTTAGGGACCTGAACAGAACAGGACTTGATCAATCCGCTGCCAACACTCAATAGATGCACGGGAAACCTAGGTAGAAATCCACTTTGAATATCTGGAGTCGAAGCGGATATAGTGATAAATATGGAACCATTCCCGGTCACGATTCGATATGGATGCAAGCAGCCACAGGCTAGGATATGTTAGACCATTCTTTGCAATTCGATAGGTTGTGATATCAGGGGGCTCACAGCAGTTCAAATCAAGCTAGTGGGTATTACATATATATATATCCTTAACTGAGCACATTAGACTCGATGTCAACGCCAGGATAGTGACTAGCTTGTTTGAACAACCGATCCCACGATTTTTTCGCTGAACAATAAGATGTTCCAAGCACTAATAAAACAACTGGAGTATCAATAACAACAGGTAGAAAAGCCATCATGGGGGTAGTCGTTATGATATGTTTGTACTAAGTGGATTGTAATGTCTATAAGTTTAAGCACTCGCAAGTCCAGAGATGCTCCAATGTTGTTTTTAACAAATATGATTTGTTGTTTACATATGATTCGTTGTTCATACTGTACATAAGAAATGTCGTGTCAGGTCTGGTTTACGTGGTGTCATGAAATTTATGTCTGCCCAACATAGATTTCTTGATGGGCAGATTTTTATGTTGGGTAAATTTTATTTCCGGAAATTTTTTATTTTTTAAATTTCGTCAAAAAATGGGTCAAAACTGGATAAAACTGTGTTTTTGACAAATCCTTTTTTAGAAATTTTCTCTATAAATTTTCATTAAAAAAAACAGACACAAATTTTTATTTTTTTGGCAAATTTTGAGAAAGAACACGAGGGAAGTAGTTCACTTCCCGAGGGAAGGCAAATTGACTCTCAATGTTTTGACACACAATGCTCGTTCTTTTTTAACGTTGGTTAAAAATATATGGTTTACTCGTGGCGATTCATTTGTTCGTCAGCCCCCTCCTTCATCGCCTGTAGACAGGGGCGGATCCAAACACTGATGCAGTCACAATGGAATGTTGATGTGCAGGCCATAGAAAAGTACATTACTACACAAAATATATTGAGCATCACATCACATGGTTTGTATGTCTTACCGCGACATCTAATGAATCAATCACCACACACTTCATTGGCACATCATCATTTGCAGATTGACATCGTGTGAGTGCACTTCTACGCTGGTCGATGCCAAGTCGACCAGCGAAGACTGCAAGGTCTGCAAGGTCAACCTAAAAGTTCCTTCCCTGAGCAATCCTACATGCCTTCGAAGACTGTTAGTGCCCTCATCAGGAGGGAGTTTGATCATCAACAACACACGCTTTCATTAAAAAACTAGCACTTTCGGTCCTCGTTGTATTTGCATCCAGGTCACTGATAGTTGATTCTGCGTCACAGGTTCGGATTGAGCCATGGCTTCTCGCAATTCCATTTACCAAAGCATGGCTTGCAGCTAATCTGTTAACTGAAGCGTGGCTTGCAGCCAACCCATCGATTGAGGCGTAGATCATGCCTAGTTTATTCAGCGTCAGATTACTTGCTGGCGTCACTTCTGGTATAACTTCACTTTCCGCCTTTGGAGGCCGCCGGCATCTATCGTACCAAAACTTGCCCATAATGAGAATTGATAAGATCACGCAACTTCCTCCAAAGTATAAGGAGGTGTCGTAGCTTTTTGTCGCGTCTAGCAACCAGCCCGCGATCGGTGCGCCAAAAACAAATCCTATCCCGGACGCGAACCATGAGTACCCGTATGCTGCCACCATCCGGTCCTTCCCGACGATTTCCGTCACCACTAGTTGCAGAAGCACACCCCAGGGGGCAGACGTGAGGCCCAAGATGAACGAAATGAACAACAGAAGGCCGTATATAGTCACGTGCGGGACGACTATGACGGTTGCACCGAATATTAGATAGGATATGGAATATTGCGTGACGACGTCCATCTTCCCAGTGTTGGCGAAGGCACCCTGGGCGAAGCGTCCAATGAAATTGGCCAATCCGAACATAACCATAACCATGGAACTCTCCAAGCCATGGACACCAGTCGCCTTCTCAACAACAGCAACCAAGTGAACATACGTCACAGACATGGCAACTGAGAATAACAAATGGTGGACGAGATGGACTATAAAGGCAGGATTCTTAAAGACATCCCACTGAGCTATACTGGTCCGTTTTTGAGGATTCTTATGCGGCATGTTTGGTAACGTTCGCATGAGGGCGCCACAAACTGAGATGTTGAGACTCAGACCTCCGAGAATGAGCATGCAGCCCCTCCATCCGTAGGCCTCCATTAAGGCCTCGATGACAAGGGGCATAAGGAATGTTCCGCAGCCTCCGCCGCAAGTGGCGATACCAAGAGCCAGGCCACAGTTCTCCTCGAAGTACCACACGGCGATGGTAGCGGCAGGAGAGTACATCAGACCATAACCAACGCCTGCAAAGACAACGAGATTAGGCTACATTTTAAAAAGGGCATGTTTATGCGCTAAATGTAAGCTTGGTGAACTGGGATATTATGGAAGGAGTTTGGTTGTCGTCTTGGCAGTAAATCAGGCAAATGGAAGGAGTGAAGGGTGATTACAGCGTTACATCTGATGCCTGCCTGAACAATTGCGAAAGATATCAAAGTAATTTGTCTTTGATTGAAGACCGATAAGAATGGCACCTACCGGCTATGACTCCGTATGATACCATGAGGGTGTATATTCCTGGCGAGTAGGCTGCCCCGATGAGACCACCACTGATGATGAGCCCGGATAGGAACACGACCTTCTGGTATCCCCACTTGTTGGTCGCCATACCGGCTATTGGACCTGCAACGGGAAGAGGCAGACATGTGTTAGAAACGAGATCAAATAGGAAGGCCTCTGCGTTACTCTACCAGAGAATAGACTATAAGCGAAAGATTATGACGAGGGCAATTCGAAGACAAACTGGTTATCTGCTTCGTTCCGTTTGATATATGATCATGGAGACAAAACTTCTCGTCAGGGAATCGTCTGGTTACAATATGGCGTGACGTTGGCGAGAGCAGCAGGTTCTATGCGAGGTTCTGAGTATCGAACATGAGCCGTGTGATCTTTAGGCCAGTAGTTGACATTTCGTTCAGCGTTAAGTGACGGTTAGTATGTTGGAAGCGAGCCATACCATCACATCACACGTGGGCCTGCTTGGCAGTCGCACTAAAGTAGTGCTCCTGCCTCTAGTCCCCCCCCCCGGTCTAGAAATGTTACTTTACTTCTTCTCCACGTGTACCTACTAACAAAGCAGCAAACACCAGTACACACAGATCCAATCCAAGCAGTCGGCCCTGCACCCATTTCGAATGCCTTCAACCAAGCTACATAAGCCCATGTTTTAAGCTACTCCACACTGAATGAACAGGGAGACGAAGGCAGCTGTTACAATGACCAATCCCTGAACTTTGGTTGTCGAAATGGGTGCCATTGTGGTTGCGATCCTTTCACACAGTACTGAACCTGGTGTTCGAGGATGAGTTGCGATCTGCCTATTCTAACTTCCTAGAACAGATCACCGACGTCACAAGGGTTTGCACTGCGACCCTTGACCGAGATATTACTAACGAAACAATCAATGACCTATATTGTTGAAGGACATTTACATGTACATCCCATTTTTTTCGATCATATTTCATCATATTCATTACACCTGGAAGATATACATGTATATGATCGAATAACTGAAACGTTGGCAGATGCGGGCCATCTGCCTGTCTAGGGTCTCGTTCAAGGATCGCTAGTCCTCAGGACAGCGCATATATCAAGCCAATTTGGCATGTACCTCGACACTAAACGGCTTGTTGCATGCTTCGGATCAGGCTTTGTGCCCTGGAAAGCAGTCCCCTGGAAAAGTGTCCTTCTCTGTTGTATAGTGACGGCGAATTAAGGCATAATCCTCCCAGGATCTGCTTTGACAGATGTTATACCAACCGAAGAGGTTATGGTTTAAGGAATTGAACCCGAGGCGGAGGACCTTGGTTGAGTTACCAAGACACTCTCGGGTGGAGCTAAAATACAGTCCAAACCCTCGCCTGTCGGCTCGGGTTTGGACTGTATTTTAGCTCCACCCGAGAGTGTCTTGGTAACTCAACCAAGGTCCTCCGCCTCGGGTTCAATTTCTATTCTAAAATACCTCAAACTTAAAAAGATAGGCCACGAAATAACTTGAATATGTGCGAATTTGGCAAATTCCATCCATCGCCTGCCCGGAGCGCCGGTAGCGCCGTTGTTTACATTATGTTACGGCAGCCCGTATAGGAAGTCCGGATCGGCTCGCTCAAGTGACGCTAAAATCCGCGCAAATGGGCTATTTGGAGCGTTTTTCTCAGCAAATATGTGTAGTGCTCATTAAAAAACTTAGGGTGGTTGATGCTTCCTTGGCTGATTTGTGTTTGAAGCAGTGTTTTGAGAGCCTCAAACTTCTGAAGTGAGCTGTGTGCATGGTTCCACATTTTAGTGCAACCCGAGGGAACTTTGGTAGAGCATCTTGGTTGCGTGTCCAAAACACTCCACTCTCAGAACGAGGCTTATGCATTTTCCATTTAAAAGTTGACTTTACGGTACCAAGGTATTTTAGAATGTCTTGTCACGCAAAACATCTGCTTTGCTACCGTGGCTACTATGACCCATCTCGAGGGGTTCTTGCCCCCTATGAGATTGGCGCACACGGTAAGGCTTGCGAGCCATTTGAACTGGGGATCTCAACAGCCTTTGAGCTGTGGCACATATCCGTGTATTCGAGGATAAGATCACGTTGTGCAAACACATGGTCCATGGCTGTGGGTCTAAGGTTGTACAACTCGGGTTGTGCAAGCACATGTTCCAATGCTGTGGGGATGTCCATACAGACGTATTGATAAGGTTGTAAAATGCTTTAACTAATCTTTTAACACTTACCCATTAAGCTAACCATGCCGATTACAATGGAACCAATCCAAGATGTTTTTCCACTCCCACCCTCAAACTGCTCCAGCCACACAATATAGAATATCCCCGAAGAGTAGAAGGTCCCGAGTGAAATGAATAAAGCCATGAAGGCGACGGCTACTGTTATCCAGCCCCAATGCAGAGCACACTGGCATCTGTGTGAGGAACATCGCCCTTCAGCAGCCCCTGCAAGTGTTACTGCTGCCATTTCTTCCTTGTGTTGTGTTATTCCTCTTGGAGAGCACAGGTACAGTTGGGTAGGCCGAGTGTTCTTCCGGAGAACGCTGCTTTCAAGGCTAATGATGCCATGTTGCTGTTGCTGTTAATGTTGACGGTCTATGATTCAGTGAGTTCACTTGTGGATTTCGTAATGCAGACTGATCAGTGACGGAGAAGATACTGTTTTACGAGACATGAGAATGATTACTCCAGTCATTCCTGCGGCAGTGTTTGACTAAGATTCGGGCATCATCACCGAAGATCAGTGTTCAAGCAAGAACATGCATGTACCGAGAACTAGGAACAGTAGACATAACGGATACTACACTAAAATAACGCGAGGAGCCGTCCAAAGGTGACTGTAGAATGTTCAGTCTGTGGTTTGTGGTTTGGCATAACAAGGCATCGATTTTAGCTACATGAAAGGTGGCGCATACTCTGGCTAGTGTAACACAACCTGGCTACATGGCTACATGTAACGTGTTGTTTGATTTTAGGCCGGGTCTATTTGGCAATTTTATTTTATGGTAATCTTTTTTGTTGTTTTTTGGGATTTTCCAACATACTCTAGGCCTAGTGCATGTTGGATAAGCTCTCCTTTATGGGTAGGCACCACCAGCACTGACCACAAAGTCGGCCAGGACGAGGTCATGAGACGATCGGGGATATTAGGCTAACCATACCTCTCGTGAATCGATTGTTTGCGCTCCAACTGTGGTCCTGCCCTTTTCCCGTCAGCTCGTGACAAACTAAAAGCGGCAGAATGCTGTGATATACCGGTATAGAGAGAGCACTAGGAGTGGGTGCCCAAGAATGTGTGTTTAAATAAAATTTGGGTGGAAACGCACAGAGAATAACACGGCCTTTCAGTCCTCTGTCCGCGGAGTTGAGCCCACATCAGCTTTTTTTCAGCATTTCTGTACCCAGCACTCCGTGTACGTTGCTGGAGGTCCTGTCAGTTACAGTGCTTGACTACTGCAGCATGCAGTGTACGTTAGTGAAGCTTCCGTTCCTGTGTTTGAAACTGCAGGACTCGGTGTAGGCCTAAGTTAGTGCGTTAGTGCGTTAGTGAAGTCCGCCAGGAGAAATCACCGAGATGAAACTTTGTCACCTGAATCTTGAATAATACGGATCTACAGCGTGTAAGATATAGGAATATAGTGGTCCTTTAAAAACAGGAGGTGGTCGCTTGACCTGAATCGTTTAAGACATGATGTTTTGACATCGTTTCCGAGACCTATCATGCTGCTTGTGATGATATATTAGGCTGTATATTTCTTCCACATTCAACGACGATCTATCCTATAGGGCCCAATTATGCATTGTTGTTCATTCCAACAGCAGTTTGCCAACAATTATTGGCACTCGTAAATCATTCTCTGACAGAAGCCGCTGAAGCTTCACCATTGAAGAAAATTCATGAATCATGTTTATGCTTATGATGCTTTGAAACAAAAAAGGTATAACGATATATACGCGAGAACACCGAGGTCGGAATAAAGATGACTAAACAGCCGTTGGCTAGGCAACAAGTTGTCCCAGCTGCGTTGTGAATTGTTCGATGAATATTTTTATGAACACAGTTTATGAATCAACCATACAACTCGATATTAGCAACTCGATGGCAAAATAGGTCAGCCAAGAAATGTGAAAGAACCATGTCGGCGCATTAAGTTCCATTTGTATGCGTGTGCGAATATCGGACAGTCATGACAGGGAAAGATATGGACCTCAGTACGCGCACCGGTCTATTGGGCTAAGTACGGGAGTCAAGGGAGCAAGTATGATGGATCCTCTATACAGTATCCCGCTGAAGCCAGTGGTACCGATGCCGAATGGGTTTTTACTTTGCTTCTACTGTTCCTCGGAGGTGTCGCCCTCGGTAAATCTTCTTGGCAGACAGCTCGTAATTAAGACCAATAGTAATTCGTCCCAAGTAAAAGGAGATGTAGGTCGTAGCGCACCTATCATAATGGGCTATCAGCTCGTCCCCAATGGTTCTTTGAATGATTCAGTATAGTGAAAAAATGAGCATCATTGGCCGACATACTATACCATGGGTATCCAACTGATGCATGAGACTGGGATGTGATCTCAGCGCACCGGCGGCGGAGCCTGAAGGCCCTACGCGAGGTACACGAGACCGAGTCGGTCAAAACGACACACATGACGCATTGGGGCAGACCCATCCCGACGAAATCAGTCCCTTGTCCAGCCCGGCACAGGTACTTTACTCAGGATGGGGCAGACCTCGACATACTGTTGTTTACATGTTAAACAGTATATCGTACTGGAACTACCTACCTCCGAGACAACATAGTCCAATGTTGAGCGAACCAACCCACGAGGTGAGCCCTCCTCCCTTTCCAAACTGGTCCATCCATTCCACGAAGAACAACCCGCTCGAGTAGTACACGCCCTGGGATATGAACAGGGTCCAAAATGACGCAGCAAGGGCCACCCAGCCGAAGTGGGGCTGGACCGCCATTACTCCTGTGCTAAATCCTACCAATACCCTAGCTAGGTATAATAAATCTACAAATCCATTCGTTGGATCAATAACCATTCATATGACCGTTCAGAACTAGCATTGCAAACAGCTCCGCCTGTCATCGACTAGCGGAATCAAAGCTGTAAAGTCTCATCAGAATCGTCTATTGACACGTTGAAGTTGCTCAATTTCACGTAGTTGGGGACCGGTGGGATTCGAACCAGCGCAAAAAGAAAAACCAATCGGGTCAGCGCCTCAGACCACTGAGCTAGCGTAGTATAGTTGGAATAGAGAGCGCGGTAGCCGTACATATTCAGCACGGGGTGAGGGCGGTGGGCGACGCTGTTCAAAGACATCGGAGCGAAAGTGAAAAAAAACGACAACATTTCTGTTTTCCACCGCAACGGGCCTGTATATTTTACCGTCGCTCTATATTGTTACCTGCAGAAATGACTTTCGGCCAATGAGACAGCTGTGCATGCACCATATCTCTTCTGGATGTGCTCTCCCCTTCACATCTCGCCATTGGGAACGAGCTTACAGTTTAATTTTAGTGACCTCAGCCCCCACTTCAAGCACGGATTGCTATATATGGATCTCCGTGCTTGAGGGTTACTGATATACAGCCGAGGCCTTAGGCTTCCCATGCCAGGGGTCACTGACTTACCTTTTACAGTTAAGACCAATTGTAATTCGTCCCAAGTAAAAGGAGATGTAGGTCGTAGCGAACCTATTATAATGGGCTATCAGCTCGTCCCCAATGGTTCTTTGAATGATTCAGTATAGTGAAAAAATGAGCATCATTGGCCGACATACTATACCATGGGTATCCAACTGATGCATGAGACTGGGATGTGATCTCAGCGCACCGGCGGCGGAGCCTGAAGGCCCTACGCGAGACACACGGGACCGAGTCGGTCAAAACGACACACATGACGCATTGGGGCAGACCCATTCCGACGAAATCAGCCCCTTGTCCAGCCCGGCACAGGTACTTTACTCAGGATGGGGCAGACCTCGACATACTGTTGTTTACATGTTAAACAGTATATCGTACTGGAACTACCTACCTCCGAGACAACACAGTCCAATGTTGAGCGAACCAACCCACGAGGTGAGCCCTCCTCCCTCTCCAAACTGGTCCATCCATTCCACGTAGAACAACCCGCTCGAGTAGGACACGCCCAGGGCTATGAACAGGGTCCAAAATGACGCAGCAAGGGCCACCCAGCCGAAGTGGGGCTGGACCGCCATTGCTAAATCCTACCAATACCCTAGCTAGGTATAATAAATCTACAAATCCATTCGTTGGATCAATAGCCATTCATATGACCGTTCAGAACTAGCATTGCAAACAGCTCCGCCTGTCATCGACTAGCGGAATCAAAGCTGTAAAGTCTTATCAGAATCGTCTATTGACACGTTGAAGTTGCTCAATTTCACGTAGTTGGGGACCGGTGGGATTCGAACCAGCGCAAAAAGAAAAACCCAGTCAGGACAGCGCCTCAGACCACTGTAGCGCTGTATAGTTGGAATAGAGAGCGCGGTAGCCAGTACATATTCAGCACGGGGTGAGGGCGGTGGGTGACGCTGTTCAAAGACATCGGAGCTTTAGATTCTGCTCATCAAAGGAATGAAAGTACGATAGAATCTCAACTGATCAGATTCTTTATTCCAGCCAAGACATGAGGCTGTAGCCTGGTACCACTGGCCACCGTCAGACGACGCTGTATTGACGGGACAGCGTCGTCTGACGGTGGCCAGTGGTACCAGGCTAATGAGGCTGAGCCTCGGTTTGGAGTAACATCATTTACATACAATGTATATAGTGTATTACAGTAAGTGTAGGTGGAGACACTGTTGTGAAGTCATGGTAGCACCTTGCCTGCTTTACAGGAGCGAAAGTGAGAAACGACAACATTTCTGTTTTCCACCGCAACGGGCCTGTGTATTTTACCATCGGGCCAGAGTCCTCTATTAAAACATGTGTACATTACGTGTACATTGTTGTGCATAGGTTTTGGTGAAAAAAGTACTCATTGGACCAATCAATCTGCACAAAATTTTATACGTGTCAAGAAGAACCATTTGCCAATAGCATAATAAAGTTTAAAAAAATTCCAATACCGATTGCCTGAGAAAAAAAGATTTCCGTACACCATATCCATCAAAACGTCACTGGCGCATTGATACGGCCCTGTCAAAGTACAAGTTCTAAACTGACCAGTGAGACCACATTTTCTTAAATATATTATCAAAAAGCATATTTCTGTGATGGCCTGACTCTGTAGATTAAGAATCAACCACAGATTGAGAATTAATTCCACTTTGGTCCATCCCAGCCATGTATTTACCACAACTTGACATTTTGATAAGCTCTATGTGCCACACTTCCGGTCGTGGATGAATACAGGTCTCTGCCCATCGCTCTATATTGTTACCTGCAGAAATGACTTTCGGCCAATGAGACAGCTGTGCATGCACCATATCTCTTCTGGATGTGCTCTCCCCTTCACATCTCGCCATTGGGAACGAGCTTACAGTTTAATTGTAGTGACCTTAGCCCTCACTTCAAGCACGGATTATGGATCTCCGTGTGAGGGTTACTGATATACAGCCGAGGCCTTAGGCTTCCCATGCCAGGGCCGGGGTCACTGACTTATCTTTTATTATCCGCATGTTGGCCACAAACAAGATGCCACCAAGTCGCTATAAGTAAACGAGGTATGCACACTAGTGAGTTCGGTCAGGGTGGTGTTGCAGGAGGTCATGTGCAGGTTTGTTGCCTGTCACAACCAACGTGTCCTCAAACCATGACTTTTTCAGTTCAGCGCTCACACACTAGGGAGCGCTGCAAGCATGAAAAGAATGGCGGTTTGATTGGATTAGCGGATTGTGAATGAACGGGAGACTAATTGCAATTAATTCTATTGAAAGGGATTAGAGTTAGCGTTCTTATAAGTCGGGGATTTTTGGTAAGTGGGTCGGTTTAATAACCTGCTGTTTGGATTGACGAAACCTGCAGACGATTGTATCTATAATCCAGTTTTATTTCCCACTTTTCTCCAAATTGGTTTTCTGGCAACATTGTATGGCCTTAGTGCATAGTTGTGTAGGTCAACACACGCATGCAGGGTGACTTGGTCATATGGGATGGGTGAGGGGGGTGGGGGTGGGAGTGGGGGTGGGGGTGGGTGAGGGGTGCCCCTTCTGTGAAACCTGCATGGTCCCACTCCAGCACCAACCACTGTCCATTATATATAATCAGAGTGACAATGTTGGGGAGTGCCCAGACCTTTTGATTCAATGACAGGCTAGTGTACACCACACACTTCTCAATAACACAGGTGTCAACACCTGTATCCCAGGATGACAGTCATCACACATCCACTACGGTGAAGAGTTATTTTCACATGCCTGGTATTCTCCTCATCAAACTTTCCTCACCACAGTGCATGTATTGATTTCCAACAGTGCACAACTATACATGCTGACAGAGGTGATTACGATTTCAAGTTTTCAACAAATCAATATGTTTATTGCCTTATAGGTTCATGTACAATGTGTAAAATTCACCTGTGTTTATAGTTCAGCAGGAGAAAGCTTTCCTAGGCCTCAGCTTTACATATTGACAGTAGCCTAATTCCACAATCATAGTCCCAGGTGAGGTTTTGGTGACAACCTGCCTGACATCCTGAGCATGTCACATGCAGCTGAGCTTGTCCTGTTTATCATCTGTCCAAGCTTTGCTTAAACTGCTCCTCATACGATTCAATCGGAGACTTCTCCTTCAAAGGAAGGAGGCATCCTGTTGTGCAACTCGCATTGTATATTGAGACTCAATACGCTGCAGACCTCAGCTCGGTCCAACTTTGTTGCATTGTCGCTGAAAAATAAGTTGAGAGAGTTATTTGTCATCTAAAAGACAACTTGGCACATCATTTGAAATCTAGGGCTCAGTATCTGATATAGTCTATCACATGATATGTACCAGGTATCTGACAACTGTCTTTACCGGTCACAGCCGGTCAGATTGTTTGAGATGGGGCTGGTGTAGAAGGAAGATATGTCCATATATCAATGTTGGACCCATGTGTATCTACCTCAGAGCTTCCCCCTGCTCCCCCGGCCCGGCTGAATACAATTCTGATCCTTGTGTTGTTCTCCTATAGAATTACTGTCTGAGCCCTGAGCAAAGGTAGTTACCTCAGGGTTTGCTATTTGATCACCATTCATACCACACTCTGAGACTGAAGGATTTCATTTCACCTTGAAAATAAAGTTACCATTGTTATGCCTTAGAGGGGGCAGAGTGGTACTGTTTAAAATACTGGTCAGAAAACCATTAAAACCACTGCCCAACTCTATGTTTACTTGAAGACCTTTGTGGTATACAAACCACTCAATCATGATACTTGACCAAATCTGTGAAATCTTCTTTAAAAAGCACAATTCAGAATCCACAAAATCAGAGACCGATGTTGACTCCCTGCCTGGTGTAATGCATGTGAAGCCATGCAAACCAGTTCAAACTGCCAGTGAGTTCTTATGTCATACAGATCCCTTTCTAATCATTGTCCAGTGCAATAAGCTGTCAATCATTCAAATGAGTGTAATTGACAGCAATAAGTGCCATGTCATGCTCTTAGAGCAATTCAACCAAAGCCATAGTTTAGATTGGAGTTCAATCAGAAGTGATTGATTTCATTGTGATTAAGATGTTGATAGGATGATGTTTTAGTCATTACCTGCTGCTGGACAGATATTTCAGAGTGGTTTAATTGAGATCTTTGGTCAAATGCATCATTGAATAATAATGGACAAATTAAAAAGTTGATTTTTAGGTCCGTTATTTTCGCAAAACATTTTCTCAGGCTGGGATGTTATCGTGGATTTAGTCAAGTTTCCTGCAGCTTGAATACCATGAAATTCCCAAGTCTCTTGGCTTGTCAGCCCCATTGAAACCCAAATGGAGTGGCACCGACAGATACTGGCCGAGCCAGTAACTCTATCAAGAGTTTAATCCAATGCCTGTGAAAATCATGCAGGTGTCCTGCGTGTTGTGGAAACCATAGCTTAATGGCGTCAAGGTAGAAACCATGTTGGGTTTCGGAGCCAAAGTTGATGAAGAAGAAGAAAAATACTTCAGTTTTTGTAATGTTTTTAGGAAAATATCATGTTTTTTTGTGCTTTTTTTACTTTAGGGGATTCCTTGTACAGATATCATTCAGGGAATCTTGAATGTCTCAATAGGGGAGATAAGAATGTAATATCCATTCTGCCCATTAGTCATCAGTCAAATTCTCGAACTTGCTGTCGTCAAAATCAAAATCAAATTGTGACATAGTGTTATCACCCTGTTTGATTTCCTCTTGAACTCGGCCTTGTTTAGATCAATCCTCGGCCTTGCAACGTCACAGGAATGATCGCATAGAGTAAGATTGGTATTGCATGACGCTGTATTGACATTCCCGAGGTCATCTTTGGACACTTCACATTCCAACCCTGTACACACTGAGGTATTCTTTATGGACACTTCATTTTCAGTTTTCATGTGATAAACTAGAGTGCATAGAAGGATTAGCGATTTAGCAACCTGTACCTGGATTTGTGAAATTATACATTACTGCCCTCTTTCCAAACTACTGTCAAATCAAAGGATACAGAGTTTGTTATTGCCTTGCAGTTGGGTCAGGAACAGACCTACTACTTTGACCAACCTTCAGTGTTGCCATTGCTTTGCCTTTGGGCTGCCTGCTTGTCAATCTGATTTAACGAACAAATACTGATTTGAGTTGAATCAGGAGTAAGCGGATACAGGATAAGCACTTAGTGAGTACTCTCTTTCATCGTTCTGGTGGCGTACAGTATGAGAGCCTTGAGGAGTCGGACTTGAAAAACCTGGCAGCTGGTTCCTCAATGAGTAGAATCACCACTTTTCCTAACTGATCCTTTCAGCCATTTCATGTGTTGCCACCAAGCTGAACATTTTCTATCGATTTATGGTTTGTCCTCATGGAAAGGGTTAAACTCTCATCTCCTTGACACTATCATCATATTTGTATTATCTGTTGTTTATCATCGATTGAAAACAAGTATTCGATACCATATTTGTGGGCGAGGACAGTTGCCACGGTTTTCATTCAGATCATTGCGAGAGTAAAAATAGGCAGACAAGGTGTTGAAAAGGAAAAGTACATGTGGTATTTAATATGTCTTGACTCCCAATGGTGTTGCTCTCAACTCAGTGGATTAAGACCTCACCTCTGTCATTGCCCTTGTCAGGTCAGCCCTACCCCCAACCCCCAACCACTGCCTCTTACATGTTCTCATGTTATACCCCTTGTGACTACTCCTAAACAATGCTGATGATGACCCCCTTGAGGAGTGCTCAATCCATTCATTCATTAAGACTTTAAAATGGGCTCATGAGGAGGCCAGAAAAACAATAAACGAGGTGAAACTACAACAGCGAAACCAATCCTGCTTGCCGGCTGCAGTGAGTCGTTGTGACATAGTTTGCTGATAGCTCATACTGCGTGACAATGTGTGATGTCCTTATCATTTACATCATCAGCAGGTTGTGTTGACGTAAGATGTTTGCACTGGCCTCTCAGTGTTATCTTCCGGTTTCATCAAAAGTCTGCACCCTATTGCGTCTCAAAGTATTTGACTGGTTTCCAATTGTTTCTGGCCAATTAAACCGCGAGATTGAGATGGTGTGATGTTATGCTTGCAGTTTCTTGGCTTAGGTCAGGTGGAATACTTGGCTAGACCAGCCGGCAGGTGGTCGCTTTCCTTGCTAAGACTGAGGCTGCACAAAAGTATCATCTGGGTGTCTCTGTCTGTGCATATTCCTTGGAAATATCTAAATCTTTTACTGGTCTCTAAGATTTCTTAGGCTGTAAAAGGGTTTCTGTAGAGGATAGGTGTTCGTAGCCCATGAAGAGGCTTGTTTATCGTGTATGAAGTGTGTATGGGAGTCTTCCAGTTCACTTTACCCTCCCAGATGTACCTACAGGTGGAATCACTTCATTTCACAGGGATGCTCGAGGAGGACCACAATTGAGGATTGATCGATATCTTGTCCAATGTTACTATTCTCTTGTCTTATACTTTGCCTCTTTCCTATCTTGCAGATTGATTTCGGAAGACAAGAAGTGCAATGGCAGCATCTGAGATTACTAATGCACACTAACTTGTAACTGTTCTAGGACCTGGTTATGGCAGGTATTGAGGATCATCCAGACGCGATCGACGAAGGGGACTATAATGAACCACCGCCCCCAAACTCTGTCTACATCAGAGTGTCTCTGCCAGATCAGAAAACACAGGTGAGTACATTTACTTCTCTTTGCAGACTGTTGGTGCAGTGGAGGTTCCAATGACATTGCTGCAGCGCACGGTTCATAAGATTCTGTCGTCAAAAGGATGTATGACTATGTCAGCTGAGTGGTGGCCTGTGGGCCTCTTGTTTGGTTGCTAGAGATCTGCCTGTCTTCCATCAACGATTGTGTGTTACAAAGAAGCGCTGGATATCATGTCTTATTGCCAGGTCTGGCGCAGCAGCTTTAGGGGATATCAGATAGATCCAACCCTGGAGGGAGATCAAGAATTCATCATCCTCGGATTTCTTGGCTCATTCTCGTGTTAGTTGCCTCTGCTCACTGCGTTGAGTATCTCTGTCTGCTTCATTGGTGAATCATCTCCAACCAGGCAAGATGAGACCAAACCACCTGTTTCTATCAGATATATGGTTTGATTGATTATGGTTCCTTTGAGTATAGATGAGGCATGATTCCACCGCAAAGTGGGTGAAAGCATGTCCGAAATCATGAAAACAGTTTTGGAAGTGAGCTTTAGAAGCCTCACAGCACGACTGATGGCCAAGCTTTATGGCAATGACTTGTTTGAACTAATATATTCATGTTTTCTATGATAGAACTATTGCTATGTACATTAGTATGGGGATTGAGAATGAGTTGTATCAGAGCAGCTGGTGTAGCATCTGCTCAATGACGAGTCGCATGTGGAAGGTGAAGTACATGGGACCCTTGACAATCCTATCCAGTCCCATGATGCCATTGACAAACTATCGATGAATACAGTGGGTTGTATGTTGTGATACTAAAGTATCTCTTTGTTCTGGACCTTATGGAGAGTTTGCCATACTCCATGCAGTCGCCTTTGCTCGTTCCTCTACATTCTACCCCTGTTTTACTGAGACTGTTGATGAATACAGTGGGTTGTATGTTGTGATACTGAAGTATCTCTTTGTTCTGGACCTTATGGAGAGTTTGCCATACTCCATGCAGTCACCTTCGCTCGTTCCTCTACATGCTACCCCTGGTTTACTGAGACTGTTGATGAATACAGTGGGTTGTATGTTGTGATACTGAAGTATCTCTTTGTGCTGGACCTTATGGAGAGTTTGCCATACTCCATGCAGTCACCTTTGCTCGTTCCTCTACATTCTACCCCTGGTTTACTGAGACTGTTGATGAATACAGTGGGTTGTATGTTGTGATACTGAAGTATCTCTTTGTTCTGGACCTTATGGAGAGTTTGCCATACTCCATACAGTCGCCTTTGCTCGTTCCTCTACATTCTACCCCTGGTTTACTGAGCGTACAGTCCACTGTCACTTTCTTTGCTAATCTGGTTTGTGTACCATGTTATAGAATGAAACCTGGAAGAAACAGAAAGTTCATCTACTGTATGACTATTTTGTGGCTGGTCAGCAGTTCTCAGTGAAGATTGGGTGATCAAGTCTGTCCATATCATTGGTGTTTGACCTAAACCGAACAACTCCACAATCTCATACATGTGTTGTGAATAGCTTCATGGCCAGACTCAGTTGTCCAGTTGATCCAGTTTTCATGGGTTTGAATCCCTTTCGCTCCTTCCCTGTTAGAGTTTGAAGTAATGGTGGGTTGATAGCAGTAGCTGCTTCACTCCTTCCCTGTTAGAGTTTGAAGTAATGGTGGGTTGATAGCAGTAGCTGCTTCACTCCTTCCCTGTTAGAGTTTGAAGTAATGGTGGGTTGATAGCAGTAGCTGCTTCACTCCTTCCCTGTTAGAGTTTGAAGTAATGGTGGGTTGATAGCAGTAGCTGCTTCACCCTAGGAAGTCTTTTGACAAGGGCATGCCTGAGGGAAAGCTCTCATGAAGGGTGTTTAATCCTAATATAAGTAACTGAACTTCTCCACACATGATTGATCCTTTCCCCTTGCTTCTAGTGAGATTTGCCCTTCCAACCACCTGTTCAAAGATCGTTCACATTCCACCTGCCTTTCAATGAGCAGCTAAATATCTCCGACCAACAATAATTTACCTGGTGAATACTCCGAACTGCTGGTGTAAATAATTGCTTTCTGATAACGAGCTCATGCAAACTGAATAATTGCTTGGTAAATGACCTTATCAACTCGTGCAAACATTTAATGGCCAATTTTGTGCAACCATCAAAGTATTTGATGTAAGTCTCTTCCGTTTCTGTCAAATACTCTTAGTGTCTGTGTCTGCTTAACAGTACGTCTCTGCTGCTCAGCTTCAGGATCAAAGATTATCATTGCACCGGTAGCACATCTCAAAATTGAATAAACCATTTCCTCCAGCCAGTGATGAATGATAGATGATGTCCTGTGCAGTGTATCAGGTTTTGTGCGGCTGTGAGCTGTAATTAGGCTAACTATTGTTAGAACCTAGGAATTCATTCTATTGATTAGTTATGATACGTTTCCACGGTGATGTAAACACACTAAGCTAACATTAGCTTAGAACTAAGAAGAAAGTGGTTAGTAAACATCTTGTTTCACACTCATAGTTTGTCTGTTCTTACGGGATAGTACAGAACCCGAAAACTAAACATCGCTGTCAGTGTCTGGCAGGGTGGGGTGCAGCGGGGGTTGGGATGGGTAATCTTGTTTCCTCCTACAAAGCTGTTGAAATCATTAGATAGAGCAGACCGTGTTTGTGTCATAATGAGCCCGAGAGAAGATTATAAACCGGTTATGGTAATGCGATTGAATATTGCAATAGGATTAGAATATGTACCCTTTAACTCACAACCCGCATATAACCCGACAAGGTAATTGTGTGAGAGTTACTAGGGCACTGCTGAATTATTGAATGGTCTTGAATATTGATTTCTGCTAATCTAGTTCATTACTCACCATGGAATGTTTCCCTTTCATTCAAACCGTGTGGGTTTTTTTATTGCTATTCAGAGTTAGCAGACATGCCAGAACTCTACAATAGTCAAAAAATGTTTAAAACATATTCCAAAACCAATGAAATTCTGTAGGTAGAATAAACAGGAATGAGAAAATGAAGAACTGCACCAATGTAGCCTAGAGGTATGAAAGTGACAATATCCTGGTGGTCATGCCTAATTCCTGCCTGCTGAAATAATCATCAACTTAAACTGTCATCAAAAACTACTGCGAAATGATTGAGCATCTTTACCCCTGGGCCCGGGGGGGGGGGGGGGGGGCTGGGGTTTGATTCTGACATATTTGACATCACTGCAGCCGGAGTGCTAAACTTGCATGAGAGCCCAGCTTGTATTCAGAGTGCGTTGAGATGGCTCATTCCGGCTTAATTCTGGCTAAACCTATGCTGTGTCGCACAACAACAACTATTTGCTGATTGTGTTTCTCTTGTTGGTTTTGGTCATTTGTATGATATTGAAACCAATCAATGAAGGCCGTTATCAATTATTGGCACTATACTCGAGCTAATTATAAATAATGCTAATACCACACTGCATATTCTCAGGCAAGAGCACAGAGAATCTCAGCAAGTCGCTGGGTGTCTTCTCGAATTCCAATAATACATCTGGCAGTTTGTACAAAGAAGATCAGCATGACTTCTAGGTCTAGATCATCAACATCATTCCCAACTTTGCCCTCTGAAGTCTGTCAATTACTGCAACTCTAATCTTCTACCTTTTCTCCTATTTTCCAGAAATGCCTGCAGTTCCAGCTCGATGAGACAGTATGGACGGCAAAGTTAATAGTTCTGGCTACTCTTGCAAAGGTAAGGTTGGCAGGAAACGTGAACGTCAACATAGATGTCCTCAAATCTTTGGTTACCAGTCGTACATGTGTCTACTCTTCTCCAGACCTTAAAAGTTTAGAAATTGAGAGGAACAGAAATGGTCCTTTAGGAAGGTGGTCAAGGATTTCAGTTGTGACATCGCCAGGGAATGTCTTGCATCGAGTAAGGTTGTAGAAGACCAGATATCTTGAACTTACTACGTTTTAATCTCATCAATCGGCTGATGGCTCACATTATAAATGAGTGGAGCCGACATGGCACTTTGGCAAAGAAGTGGAAATTCAAGATATCTGCCTGGTTTACCTGTTAAACTTCTCTGGAAAGGTTTGAAAGTAGTTGACTTCAAGAAAGTATTTCTAGTTTTGAGCTAATTTGCTTCACACTGAAGTTTCAACGATCGCTCTAGAGTCAGTTAGACCTTGGTGTTCCTCAGCTTGCCAAGGCCTGTTGTGTTTTTGTGAAAAGACGAAAGTAATTTAACTACATGCAATGGTCTGCCTCAGAAGTCAAACACTCGAATGTAGGAAAGGAATCGATGACTGAAACCAGTGTATCCTCAAGGTTCTTCAGCTGAGAATACCAGATGCAGAATAGACAGCTCTCTATGCTTCTTGACCCAAGCTGCAACAGGCAGTTGGTGGTTGTTCTACACAGACAGTACAAGTAACCCTAACTTCTCTGAAACGAGATGTAAGAAATATCCAAGAACAGTGACTAATCATCAACCAATGAGCTGCTGCTGTATTGATTTGAGTTGATCTTCATCACTTCATGCTCACCTGAGGGAACAGGTTTGAGGCAGAGTTGAGTTTTTGATGAAGTAGTCCTAGTAGATTGGACAGTGTACGAAAACGCCCTTGGCTAAAAAGATGAAATCATGGCTCCAGTCTGTCCTAAGTGGGCTGGTGTCAAATGGTAGGTATCCTTACATTGTGTTGTCTTCTCCTTACAGGATGTTCGAGATGGTCATAACTACGGTTTCTACTGTCCCCCTATGAATGGTCGCGCTGGCAAGTTCCTGGAGGAGGAGAGAAAACTCAGGGAATATCCGTTAGCCGGACCGATTGGATTCTTGGAGGTATGACTGCTGTTTAATTTGATAACCAGTCATGTAAGGAAGAAGCTAAATAAATGCTATTGGACTCAGTCCTTCAGATCAAAGGGTTACAGTCAAGATATGCTTCAATATCAGCCCTGCAAGTCTTGACTTGGGCGAATACAGTCTTGTCTGAATTGATATATCTCCATGCTCATTTGATAGTTCTTATAGGCCTAGACCAAGTTGAAAATTTAGAATGTCTCACCTGTAATTAGGCCTAATGTGATAGCATCTGCCGTGAGTCATACTTCCTCAATCGATTATGCAAATTATGTGATATGAATTCCATTTGTTAGTTGTTACTAGAGTGGAGGCATGATGAAAGAGGTGGTGGGGGTGTCCCAGTTAAAGAGGTGGTGGGGGTGTCCAAGTTGTAATCTGGTCAGTAACACTTGAGCCACAGACACAGTCAGTCGTTCTCCAAGGATGATCTGATGGGGTTACTTGCAGCCTTTGCAGGGTCAGATACAGAACAAATGTAAAGGTCTGAGTTTCTAGATATTGGAGTGAGGGGAGCCCTTTGCTGTATACTGAGGGATAACAGTTTGCGAAATGGACATTCAATCTGAATAACCTTTATCATGTTTATGTTGTAGCTCAGTTGATTGAAAGGCCTCGGCCTTGTTGACCACCTGAGGCTCTGGTAATGAGAGGTCTAACCTTGTGTAACCCAGTGATAGGCCTATTCCCTTGCGTTTAGCTATTCTGTGCTACCATGGTGAACGGCTATAAGCCAGTTGTTGTTACAGTTCATAACACTGGGGTGTCCGGTTAACAGGCATTTTAAGCTGCACCGAGATAGGAACTAAGTGTGTTTGAAATCGTAGGGAATAGTTTGTTGTTGGACTTGAAATTGTTGGTTATGGAACGAAATACCTCGGGAGTTATACGATGAGTTACGATGATTTAGGCAGACAGCCGGCCAAGTTATGCATTGAGGCGCGGCATGTGTGGCCCATCATTTGAACCCATGGTGAAAACATTGAGTTTGTTGTCTGTGTAGAGAAAACAGCTATCCATAGCAAAATATTTCACCAAGGTGATTTAATACTTTTCAGAATTGTGAACTTATACTATATTATTCCAGAGCAGACCTTATGCAAGAATAGTTGCATGGTCGTGACTATTTGTCATGCATAGATGCAACGCCTCTCTAATCTAATCATAAAATAGTCTTGCTAATACCATTTTCTTGTCTCAACTGCTTATTTATCACATCATGCCTTGATATGCTGCTATAAATACCACAGTCATGTATAGGTAATGCTTGAGTGAAATGTACAGTTGGTCATGGGTGTGTCTCTCTGCTTCCCGCTGGAATTAGTTCAGCTTGTAGTATTGAAAGACCGACATATCTAGGGGTTAGGTAACGGTCCATGGACCATGATGCCACTTATGGTGACGTTGATATTGAGGTGATTCAGTTGAGAGTTCTGCATTCTCAAGTTAGACTTGTCCAACGGTCAGCCTCGTAACCTCTGTTTGTTTACATCCTTTCAAGGACAACCGCTACGGAATAAGGAGTTGAAGTGAAACTCATCTATTGGAGCAGGGCTCATTGAGTCCGGCAGAAAGGCCTCCTGGCATAGCCTGCCCTTCTTTCATAATCATAGGCCTAAGCAAGTTTCTATGGTCCATTGCCAGCATAACTCCTGTCAAAATATGGGCAAGAAATATTGTTACAACTACAGGATGTGCGTCCTTTGATGTTTGTCCACCGATTGTCACAACTGTGTTAACATTTGTGTAAGTATTGCAACAGTTATTCTTGGGGTAGGCCAAGGTCTGAAGTGACAGTCACCAATAACTTTTCATTTCTAATTATAGTTGTGCTTAATCTCATAACCCCAGTCAGAGATTATGAGAAAGAGACTTAATGCACGTGTCCTTTCTCTTTTACAAGCAGTAGGCCTTCCCGTTTGACTTATATCCATAGGCCTACCCGTTTGACTTAAGAACAATCATATCCCTGGCTTTTGGTGGTGTAAGTCACTGTAATAATAAGCAAGTTAGCTGGACCTTGTATCGTTTTGGGTATAATAGTCAACTGTGACTTTTATTGTTGTAATGTTAAAATTGGATTGTGCTATAGTTAGCCTGAGAAATGGAGACGGATTTTACGTGCTTTGTTGTCAAAGGATATTACCCTTAGCCTGAGAAATATTGGGACCAAGGAGAGAGAAAGAAGCCGATGTATTGAGTTGTGGTTGAGATTTATTGTACAAGGGATTCAGCTATTTGAACAATTCAATGTTGGTTTAGTCAGGTTCTCTCAGTGAGGTTTGCACGGTCAATAGCTGGCATCACAGGTAGTAACAGTTTTAACAGTGATTGAGTGAATGAACAGTGGAATATAAGACCGCCCAAGGATTTTATTTTAGATTCCAAATCCTAGGGTCCTCTTATTCTACATATGAAGTGTGAACACCCAGGTCCCTGTGACAATTTAGTTATAAGCAATAGCGTAAAACATACTTCACGCGCGTGACCAGTTGTCGTTATCACCTTTTGAGCTTGTTGGATTTTGTACATGTTCTGGTATGAAAGATATGTGGTGGACCATTTCCAATAAGTCTACATTTCGGAGAGTTATCGATGGCTGTCCTCTATGAAATCAGAAAGAGCTTACTGTGATTAACGATTCAATCATGTAACGTTCCCATTGAAATCGCAATGTGGCAATGGTTATGTTGGCGTCAGTGTTGCCGAACGCCCTTCACAATGTCAGATCCTGTCTCACACTAGTTTCGGGTTTGGCATCTCACGGTCTCATAACTTTGAAATCAGAAGCGCTTTTCTGTTTCAGAGAATGCTTGCCATGTAGGCCTACATCAGTGTATTGCCTGAGGTGTTCATGATAATATGTAGTTACACAGCATGGTGCATATTCTATAATATTCTGTACATGTGACACATTGTCAATAGAACATGATGGAAGCTCGAGATTTTAATCAATGTTTTCCGTTCTAAAGAGTTGAAAAAATCGACGTACTGTCGATATCAAATAATAATTGTATGTGGCTGACAATAGTATTGTAATTTATGAATAACTTACTTCCATGATGTGGCATTTTGATAGTGTGAAGTGTGTTTAAGGCAGTGCATTCGAGAAGACCTCTCCAAGTCAAACTGTTTTACGTTAAAGCCTCTGATGACAAAAACCAACCTGCTGTGATATCTAATTGACTGTTGTTGATATTAGAATTTAGAAAAACAGACTAACGAGCCTCGCGTGTCGGTGCTGGGGAGTCTTGTGTGAGATGGGATATTGAGTCTTGTCTACTTATTATTGGTAACTTTGATATTTCATCATAACTGCATGATATACACAGGCTATGATATTCTGTGTACTTTATTAGGATGCGTAATATTGGGTTAGGTTGTTCCATTAGTTGTCATTTCCAGCCCTCCCATTCTCGTTCCAGTTTAAATACAAGCGCCGTGTCTACAGACTGATGCAGGTGAATCCACGCAAGCTCAAGCAGCTTCATACCAAGGTGAGAGCGGGCCAACCTCACCAACACCACAACTCTATCAAACATTAAAAATTGAGCAAGATTTTGTTCAGCGGCCATGCAGGGCACAAGTGACAACGTCCTCCGGGGAATACTTTCACCATTTTGAGGATTTGGGATGAGTTGTGGTGTTTCTTAGATTGAAAGTTTTCTCGCCAGAGTCATTTCTTTCCTTGACATGATTAGTGAGGCTTGTCATCAGCAGACGTCTATCATCTGCTGCCAGACACTCTTGTTTACAATTCTAGTTGTGTTCTTTCAGGCCAATCTCAAGCAGTTCTTGGATTATGTACGTAAAGGCGAGTTTGAGAAAGTCAGCAAGTTCATCAACAAGGGATTGGATCCAAACTTCCACAACAATGACATTGGAGGTAGGCTGGTGTATTCTCGTCGAGTCTTCTTTCAGTCTCTATATCATTCTCAAACATCCTGTGTGCGGTGGCCGTGATTAGAGACTGATAGCCAGGTTGCATAATCTCAATGATCATGTCATGTTATCGTGAGAGAACTTGCATTGATGAGCTACGCTGTTATAACAAGAAGTACTAATTACCATGGTTACTACCTGTTTTTATTGGTGGTGAGGTTGTCATCTTGTGTAGTATTGGTCTGCGGTCTGGCAGGTCTGAGTGGTTCCACTGGTGGCTCTTTTTGGAGAGAGCGTTAGTCTTGATGTAGGAAGGACTTTTTGTGCTTGACCCCTCCGTCAATCTTCACTTCCAGAAACCCCTCTCACTCTGGCGACCACCTTAGCCAAGCCACGACAAATGATTATGACTTTAGTCAATGGTGGCGCTCATATCGACTTCAGAAGGAAAAAGGATGGATGCACGCCGATGCATAAAGCTGCGATTCGAGGCAATTATGATGCGCTCAAGGTGAGAATCATTCAAGGTCAAAGCTAACAACCGCACGGCTGGAATGATTTGGAAAACCTTGCTGTGTTGACTGCACAGTTCTAGTGAGTTCTCGCTGTGAATAGTGACATTTGAGCTGTGAAAATAGAAACAAGGATGTTGAGACTCTCCTCAACTGATATGTCCTCACTGACCTTGGAAAACCTGGCACGTCTGCCTCAGTTGAATCAAATGATAACATTTGGAATGAATACTGTTGAAGGTTTGAATACTGACTGCTCAAGCCTTGGTTAAGTGTCATTGAGATTTGGTCTAAGATCAACTGTGCCAGACCACTTGATCGACTGGCAAAACGGGCTTGACACAAATTGAGCAAATTCTCAAAAGTCATATTTGACACACTGTCAACTCATGTTCATGTGATTTGTGGTTGATGATTTTGAGTTAAGTGTTGTGAAACGTTAAGCCTGCGAGGCTAGAAGCTTGAGGATGCGATGTCTTACAACCATGAATCTCATTTCAGGTTCTGCTCGAGCTTGGTGCGTCTCCTAACTACCGAGACGTGCGCGGTCTAACGCCGCTCTATTACACTGTGTTCAACGACACGAGTCCCTACTGCCTTGAGCTGCTCCTTCATGACCATGCTGTGATTGGGATCAAAGATGAGCAGGGATGGTCTGAGGTTCATCAGGTGTGTGTTGGACATTCCTATACAGGGTGGATCAAAAATGCTTTGGCCGAGATTGCATCACACGCAGCCAAAGACCGAGTCACTAAAGAGTGATGGGTGTATGCTAGAGATCACTGTGACAGGTATTGTAACACAGAAGAAGAGTTTGGTGATTGAGGACTGTAGAGGTCACCTTCACAACCAGCTAAAGAGTCCCGCTAAGATGTGTCCCCACTTCAACTTTGTTTTACTTTCCAGGCGTGTCGTTTCGGTCGTGTTCAACATTTAGAACATTTAGTTTTCTATGGTGCTGATATGGATGTGCAGAATAGTAGTGGTAACACTCCGCTGCATGTGTCTGCTGTAAATAACCAGGTAAGCTTCGTATCAGGCCTGTCCAAGTGAGAATAGAAGGCAGGTTGTCTCAAGGTTCTGTCTAAATAACACTGATGTTTAATCTGTTCACTGGATTATCTCCACCATTGTCCACAATGGCTTCTTCAGGATGGATGTTGTTCACATGTTTCTCTCACAGGTTTGTTTCAAGCCTTCACCACGAAACATTTGATCTTTTGAGTTTTAGGCATAAACAGTAGAGAAAGCTGATCAATACAAAAATGGTGTGAGCAGGTCTTGGACATTTTTCAAAATGATTTGAACGTTCCCGTCCGTTTCTCTTTTGATTGCAGGAGTCTTGTGCACGTGTTCTCCTATTTCGTGGTGCTAATAAAAACTTGGAGAACAACAGTAATCAGACGCCCTGCCAGGTGGCAGCAGTGGCTGGGAACTTCGAGTTGGCGGAGGTAATACGCCATCATCAAGAGGACGATGTCGGTACGTATCATCGTTAATCAGCAGGAAAAAAACAAGTGAAAAAAATATTTGGACTTTTTTCACCTTTTTCATATATTTTCAAAATTCTGAAAAATTATCAGAGTCAAAAACTTGTTGAACCTCATGAGTCAGATTGAGGGTCCCATCTTGCCTTGTTAATAGCGTGTCCCTTGCCTTCCAGTGCCATTCAAAGAATCTCCCAGCTACAGTGAAAGGAGGAAGTCAATCGCCGCCTCACCGATGCTGAACGCCCTCCTCCGCAGTCGCAGCGATCCTCGCCTGGACCTCCACTTCATCAATGATAAACCACCTAGTCCCGCTTCGTCCCAATACAGCCTTCCTCCGTTCAATAGCTCAGATGATTCAGGGCGATGTGCATCGTTATATCAGGGTGATTCTGATTCGCCAAGGTCACTGAGTCTCTGTAGTACTGGCTCCATGTCAAGTAAGTACCACGGACAAAACTCACTTGTTGGACTCTCTTAATGTCACTCAGAAAGCCGGGTTTTATCAAATTCGAATACTCAGCCTCAATAGTGTTTGTGTTTGAAGTGATAATCGAGGGGCAGCATGGCCGAGTGGTTAGGGCTTCAGACTCACAATCCGAAGATCGTGGGTTCGATTCCCGCACCGGTCTGTCTGCTTTCAACCCTGAGCAAGTTGATTTACCTCGATTGCTCCGTCCTTCGCATGAGACGTAAAACCGAGGTTCCTTGTATCTGGTGTCTATTCCAGAGCAAGTAAAAGACCCCATCCAAGTGGACTGTAGCTTGTGGTGGACTACCCCTCCTCAACTTGTGGTGTCTATGCCACGAAGCCGAAGTCGGAGTCACTAGGCCAATAAACCCAATTGGCGCTAAACCGTAGTGGCACGCATTACCGCTCATCCCGCCTTGGAGGGGAAATACTCCCAGGAGAATGACCCCTCCAGAGGCAGAGCGAACGCGAAGAAGAAGAAGAAGAAGTGATAATCGAACAAGCATGTAGCAAGTGTGTTCCTGGCCAGATCCTCGAGGCCTGCTTTGTCTTAAATATTTCTTAACATATGCAAGAAGTCACAGCCAAAATGCTACTGCATCATATGGCTTGTCAACAGCATCGACTTGTTGACAAATATTCATTGCCAACGTGGTTGATTTCAGATGTGTTTACGTTTGAAATGAGCCATGCTCATTCGGGTCCCAATTCCCCAGGCCAGGTTATGTCAAGCCCTTCTCAACGGCCCAGGAGCCTTGCTCTCTTGCCCGTCCCTCATGTAAGAGCCCAGGCTTGTTCAAGCCATTCTTTACCAAGATGCCAGGGTCTGTCTGTGAGTCAAGCAGGGTCTGGATTGACCAGATGTGAGTAGGGCTGGCTTCTCCCCCTCACTTTCTTATGCCAGGTTCACGGTATATTCAATTCAAAGTTTTCTTTTGGTCCAGGGTCATCATGCTTATATTTCTTCTGTAATGCATGGCTTTATTAGTTTTTACAAGGACTTGGTGAAGGTGTCGATTTTGTTTCATCACGATGCTCTCTCAGTTTGGTCTCGCATGGGTCAGGTGTCTGATATCATTGTTATCCTGTTCAAACTTCCTTGACAGCCACTCATGTTACACTTGTCTTGTCCGCTCTTATTCCGTGACTTCCAAGCAAGGCCTGGTTGACACAAGGTCCTCATGGTGGTACTCTCATCTCATGTGCGAATATGAATATCAGGCAACTAGTTGCTTGTCTTGACATGATCTTCCTCATTCTCTCTCCAGGGCGGAGCTCCATTGACCTGCCTCCCATGTACAGTTTCTCCAAGAAGCGCCTGTACGCTGCTCTTCCTGGACGAACGTTCATCTGTGTCAAGAACTACCATGCGCAAGAGGAAGGAGAGTTGGACTTGAAGAAGGGAGCTTTTGTGGAAGGTTTGTGACATGACTGGCTTTATGGTGTGATGTGATACCCAATGTGGAGTTGCCACTGCTAAACATGTATTTGCATTTCTTGTTATGTTTTGTGCCTTGCTTCGTCTTATTGAACCAGTTTACTATCTGTCTTTGAGGATTCTTTGCCTTTCAGTTTCTGAGATCTATATGTCCTCATTTCAGTGCTAAGTGTCGGTGAAAAGGGATTCTGGGAAGGAAAGTCTGGCGACCGAGAGGGTTGGTTCCCGTCGATTTGTGTTCAAGAAGTCAAGACCAGAAAACATGGTAAATATGCAACGATTTTGGGACGTTGGTGCCTCGGGTCATGAAGATTGGTTGGTCTATATGCAGCCCAAGTGTCTTCATGCATTATGTGCATTACATGACAGTAAACAGTGACTTTGTGGTGGAATGTGGCCCATTGTTTTGAAGTATTCCAAAATGTTTGATCTTGGGCCGATACTCCCCAAGGAACTTGTTTGCATACCATTTTAGAGACTAAGTTAGAAAACATGTTGTGGACTAATTGAGCCTAAACTGTTAGTTTGTCCATTCTAGACATAGATCGTGTTGTTAAACCACCGAGTCCAGGTAGAGTCTTGGTTTAGTTACTTGCTGTGTGGTCATTATGTTAGTGAGCTGTCATCAGTCTTATGTCTAACTGTCAAGCTATTAAGTCTGTCCTTGACCCTTCCTGACAGGAGGGCTAGTATGAGTTATCTGAGTGGAGTGCATGGCATGAGCTATACCCTGGTGTGAAGTCTCGAGTGATTGCTTGTGACGTACTAGCCTTGGTCCCACCGTGGTATGACATTGTATTGAATTCTGTGTGAGTGTACCATGGCTATGCTACAGTTGAAGTCTAGCACTTGGTTCCATGCACTTGTTTGATTTTGTGTGTCTTTGCTGTATTGGTAAAATGTGTTTAAAGTTCAAGTGTCTTAATCCGGTTTGGGACCTCCTCAAAGACAATTTCCTGTCAGCGAAAGATGATTGATCTCTTGTACACCTGATCTGATAGTCTATTCAAGCTTGTGGCATTTCACCACACACATGTAGACATTGTTTCCACCCATTGACCATCAAGAACGCAGGTTGCTCAGTGCTGCTCCTGTCATTAACCCGTCGTACCAAAAGTGACACATTTCTCACCACATTGTAATGTCGCACGAAGTGCCTGACCCTCAATATTTGATCAACTGTGCAAACAAGATATAGGATCATGTTCTTCAGTTTCAAAGTAAAACAGAAAAGATGTCTTAGTAAGCAAGATTACACGAGGATAGCTGGGTGAAATGACACTGGTTTTGTTTCTATCTATCGTGTTGATGTAGGCTGTAGTGACTACCTGTACTGTTTTTGGTATGCACTGTACTTGTATTAGTATACTGAACTATCATAGTTCTAGAGCTAAGAAGAGTTGTGATAGTCTAGAGTGTTGTGATCTCAAATGTGTGTCTTATATCAGTTTCCACTACACCTGGTTTGTCCCTTGGCGGATGAAGAGACACGAACCAATCAAACCTGAGTACCTGTGTCTCTCAGCAAGTCAATCTCTAGTGTATGTTTTCAATGCAATCTATGTTGATATCTGTTCTCTTTGGTTTCAGTGAGTGAACTGGTACAATGATGAGTCTGTCAGACATGTGCTTGTTTCAACTTGTGCTGTGTAACATTGTTGATTAGATTCTGTCTTATTGCAGATCATCGAGTCCCTGACAGTGGATCTGTGGTGATTCGGCGGAATACTCTGGCCGCTCTCATGTTGGAGAAGTAAGTCCCATTCTTCCCATGTAAATGAAGTTAAAAACACATCTTTATATACAGTTTCCATTTCATAGTTGATTTCAAGGCATGAAATGATGACTCAAGCTGTATTGAAACTGTTAGCTGAAGCTTTGGTGTCTTAGTTGGGTCCTTCATGACATTGATTATCACCCAGAGGAGCTAAAGGAAGAATGCTGTACAATATACTGCAAGTTCTCTAACTCTGAGAGTGTGTTTACTGACTTTAATCTTGCCATTTTCCAGCAACCGAGGTCCGCGGACGGTAGTGCTAGTGAAGGGAAAGAAGGGCTTTGGTTTCGTCCTCAGAGGAGCAAAATGTGAGTAATATCTTCATGTTATTCTGAACCAGGGTCGTAGCTAGCTTGGGGACAGGGTATGTGACCTGAAAGAGAGACGTTGCTGAAGCACGTATTTCATATCAATTCTTGCCTTGTATCGACCGGAAGACATGTTTTTCACCTGATCCCTGCTGAAAGCTAGCTTGGGCCCTACCTCAGTACAGGGTTGATATCATTCACCTCAATGTACACAACTGTCACCATATGTACATACATAACAAGAGAGAGACATCTCATGCCTGGAGAAATAAAAACATGAGGTTATTGTCCAAATGATCGCGACCCTGGTATGTGGCCCTGGTATGTGGCGAGTGTGTGCAGATTTCATGCATTCAGACCTCAGAATGAATGTTGTGTTTCCAGACCTCAGGTATTGTCCTTGTATTAGCCTCAGATCCAGGTGAAATCTGCCCCAAGGCTGTTACAATTTAACCCATGGAAAAATGGAATGGCTGGGAAGGAAATTAGTGTTTTTGTTTAATTTGTTCAAGTAATTAATGCCATCTTTCCTTGGGTCTGTCCGAATTACTTGACTCCAACTTGAAGTCATTGGTCTGATGGTCACGTTGACTGGAGCCTTGCAGCTTTTGTTTGTATGGTATTCAGTCGGATTTCCACCTGGGGAACTTAGTCCAAATTTAAGAGAGAGTAGGAAATCTCCCTGTTGAATCTTGGTTTGGCTGGTAAAAGCCAGTCTACTATTGATATTTCCACCACCCAACTTGGAAAATCAAATTCTCTGCCATTACTATTCCCGAGGTTAAGTTTGATATAATAATATCCAAGTTTATTCCATTCGGTGCCAATATAAGCACTGTGATCCTGTTCCAACAGAGAGCCGCAGTCTAGCTCCAGGGTGTGACAGTTTGTTTTCTACACATAATAACACTGTATAATTGGACTACACACACCGCTCTCACCAGGCTTTCAATTCTTGGCAAGGATCAGCTGGCTATGTTTGTAGCATGTACATTGATTATAACATGTGTGTTCATGTCCTTGAGCTTGGCCTCTTTTCTCATTGAATATGAATGACTTGATATATTTACCCCTTGTCCTAAAGAGATGAGCTGACCTTGGTTTCAAATGGCTCAATACCCCTCAGTACAAATACAAATAATGTTGGAATTAACATTTCTCAAGAATTTAGAGATCATTTGCTGACCAAGTCAAATCTACATATTCATCAAATTGTCGAGAAACCTTAATCTACCTATAGCCATCCATTAAGGGGCTGACTGCAAGATGTTGCTGTTATAAAGATCGTGGTAGTCCTTGATCATTAGAGGTCATGTTTGGAGATCACTTTCTAATGAAACGTACAGGTGTTGGAGAGACGTAAGACCTCAGGGAGTCCAAGGTTGTTATGATTGACCTGTGGAAGGCCTTATAAGAAGAAGGGTATCAAAATGAAAACCTGGGGTTTAGACCCTGACAATGTGGTATTCTTGGTGTCGCCAGTCAACACCTATAAAGACAGATAAAGCATTAGAAGGAAGATTTAACTTTAAAATCCTTGCGAATGCGCACAGTGTCATTATCCTATAGACGTTGACTGAGAACTTTGATGATTTCAGACACATGGCTGCATTACCATTGTTGAGTTGTGTCTCTTGGGTAAGACACTTAGCTCTGATTCGCCTCCAGTCAAAGCAGTTACAAATATGACAACGTGGGTTTTATGTCCCCGTTATAGGTTTTGTAGAATCTGACTGACCAAGGCCTTGGTGGAGACGGTTATGATGTAAACAGTGGTGAGTTGTTCTCTAATTATGAACGAAATGTTTTATTCCCAGATCACGCTAATTCCCCATTTGAAAATATACACCTGAACCCATTGATCTCAATCAAGATTAAACCCATTGATCTCAATCAAGATTAAACCCATTGATCTCAATCAAGATTAAACCCCATGAACACATGATCAAAACCAATCTTCATAAACATTCAGCGGGAAATGGGACTTTAGAAAGATTCGTATAAATCGCAATTTAATGCTATGAAATAACAGCTTGAGACTTTAGTTCAAACTTTATCCTTTTTGTGTTGTGTTTCATATAATATTGGTTTAGAGTCTTAAGTCGGCCTACTACTTGTTGATCTTGTTACAGGGTGGTGAATGTTCCACTCTCTTTTTAAAGTTGTTTTATTCGATGTGAGGAATGCTTCACAGATAGGTCCGAACATTCGGGAATGCACCCTGGGCTGTGAAGTGCGTTGGAATGAAAATCTCAAATCATATTCTCATATGGAATTACATGTAACGTGGTGATGAATTCATATGATGATAATCTTATTGTATGGCCAATTGTGGATAGGAAGAGCATGAATGAACATGTTTATACATTCATAATGGAAATAATGTGGTCTTTTGTGATTTAAGTAGAGCATTGTTGAGCTCAAGGTGGTCATGCCTTCTAGGAAGGTTTGCATCTCGACAGCTCGAATATGAATTTCAGAGTACAACATTTTTTTTCTCACTTTTTGCTCAAAATGAACCAACATCACCAATATCATCAGTCCCAAAACTTTTTTGACTTTGAAAATTTTTCAAAATTTTGAACTTATTGACTTCTGAAAAAATTTTTAAGTACAAAATTTATTTTTTTTCACTTTTTTTCCATTTCTCCATTCTGGCGACTGATAATCTTCAAGTTTCATCAACCTAGTTGCTCTCTTGCAGCCTTTACAACTGAACAACTTGATAGTTGTGGCAAATAATGGACGTGTCCAGTGAAATGATTCCCAACTGTAGCATTGTCCAAGTTGTATTCTGTAGGGTTTCCATGAAGGGTTATTCAATCCAATAAACTACCGTCCCTCACATCCATAAAGCATGCTGTTGACAGCGTCACTATAGAAGTAGAGACATGCTGTGTGCTAACCCGACAACCCTACATTAGGCTGATATTTGGATCCCTAAGATTTCTCATTGTCAAGATCATAAAGTCCTTTGAGATCCTAAAGAAAACCTCGTGTTATCTCTTGTGAAAGGGCAATCTCAAATCTGATTGTATTCTTCTTGAACCTCTCAATGTTACATTACAGCTTTTATGTTGTTATTTTGGGGTGGAGGGCCCCAGAGGTCATGTCATCATTGGTAACAGGTTCAGCTAACAATGGCTGAGGGATGAGAGGGTGCGTTCTGGCCTTGGCTTACTCATTGATAATCTGTGACGTTTCTCCCTCAAAGAGCAAGCCATCTTTGTTATTGCATTGGGAGGAAACAGGCTGATGATCGTATCGGGTGTATGGTCTTTAGTGAAGGCAATATCAAAGCTATCCCTTAGCTCACTGTATTTGACTCATAGTGAATTCATCTAGCCAGGGACTTCATGTTTTCCCAAGACAGGTTGTCATTTGTGATGGTACTCTCATTGACCTTCCAAGGTGTTAACCAAGTTAGCTCTCGTGATTATCACCTCTCTATAATGCCCTCTGATTAGCTTCTTCTGTCTAGATCCCTATGTCCTGACGTCTACTCCCAAATGACCAGTGTCGGATCTAAGTGGGAATTACTCTCTGGTGTCATAACATGCAGATGACTATGAAGGCAAAGGGCATGGCGAGCATAACAGGAGAGAACTCTTCATTGTAGAATAACTAGAACTTCTTGGATAACTGCTACCCTCTTGTAGTACTATGATAACACATCTTATGGTTGTGTGTGATTTCTATCCAATCCCGAATGACGTGGTTGAAAACTAAGCTGTGCCGACAAATTGGAGAACTTCTCCATGACTTGTGAGATTTGTGGGACTTAAGGAATGTTTGTTGCAGCTGTTTGCCATTCTAGCACAATGTGGATATCTTTAGCTTCCACACCATGATATTCAACAATTCAGGAGCAAGGTGTGGATGATTCAATGATAAAATCTGGCTTCTGAGACCAAATCCTGGATAGACATTGTCCTAATGACATCACTGTCCTTTCACCCGGTGTGGATTAATGATGGATAACTACCCCAGTGGAGTGCCGCTGGTCATCAAGGACCAGCAGTCACGGCAGCAGACCCCCCAGTTTGGAACGAGGGCAGACGCGCCAACACGATGTGTCGTGTCATCTGGTGTCGGGGCATTCGTTAGGAAAGAAGGTATAAGATTCATATGTCACTTCGGTCCGCTAATGTCCGTTATGTGTTTAACATGGTTTTGTGTCTGATGCATTTCTAAACATTTCTATAACAAACATAATCCTCACTTGTCATTCCTATACACATGATAGTTTAGTAATCTGCTGTAAATGTCCTGATGTAACTCCCCCCAGGGGAGGCATCCCATGGACCATCAGTTCCTTTCATGTAATCTTCTGTGTTATTCTTACATCACAATGAAGGTTGCTGCGTTGAATAAACCCCTGTCATTTGATGCCCCAAAAAAGGTTTAGCACAATATCTCACAATGCAGGTCTTGCTCTGTTAACCCAAGTCATCCTTGAGTTCTGTGGACGTTGATTGTGATGTCAGGTCACAATGTTGTGGACTGATTGAGCCAAGACCAAAGTCACTGCATGCTCTCGTCTTGTTTAGGATTTGTAATGTTTGGATGATGGCTTCATGGTTGTTAGGATAACCACAATACATGCAGACTGCAGTGGCCAAACAATACTCTTGAGTTCTGAGGTGAGGCCAGGTGGATTGTCTCTTCATTAGGTATTGCTCATTAAACAAAAGCTGACTGATACATTTCATACCACTTGAAATTAGTATTGGTTGTTTTCTGATCAGTGTGGTTGCCACAAACTCCTATTCTCTATAATATCAGCATGTTTTCATTGAACTTTGAGTAGTGGGCCTTTTGGATGTTGTCTGTGGTGTAAACTCTTACTGAAACATCATGCATCTCTATCTCGTGGGTAAAAAGCCAGAGGCATCTAGTCATGGTCGCCCACCATGTGATGGTCAAGATGTTGAGGCTCAAAGGCAAGACAAGTCTGGCTGTGGAACGTATTCCAGAGAAACTGGGACGTTTGGATTCAAAGATTCTGGCAGGAATGTGAACAGTGATGTATCTGATGAAATAGAAGACAAAAGTACTGTTCTCAGTGATGGGGCTGTCTCCTTACTGACTGATGAGACTGTCGTGTCTGAGGTGTTCCCACAAAATGTGATTCAGGGAGATTCTTTTGACCTCGTCGATACTAATTGTGGCAAGCAGGTTCGATTCTCTGATGACCCCGAAGTGATAAATTCATACTCATCTTTTGGAAACAGTAGTCCTGGGGGAAGTTGCTTTACACATGCTGTTGTAAAAGAGGGTGAGGAACTCAGCGTCAGCTTCAATAAGAATACTTGCCTCGGTAAAAGAGTTCGATTTTGTGAGCAATTGGAATTGTGTGATGATCAGCAAAATGACAGCTTTCCCAGAGGGGACGCGACTGATTTTGGGAATTCTCGTTTTCTCATGATTCGGAGGACAACGACTATTTCTGCAGAGTGTACTTCAGCAGGTATAACTGAACCTCATGTTGAATCAAGGAGTAAGTGTCAGTCGTGATTGGCTTCCAGCCAAAGAACTGGCCTTGGATGCCAAATGTCTCAGCTCAATCGGTTGTAACAGTTTTCACTAAAGGATCAGCACAACTCACAAATATTGTTACAGAATGAGTAATCTTTCATATTTGTCAATGAATGCATGCTATGTATACTATCGTATCCCATCTGACGGGCCTATTCTATTCATAGTGAGGTTTGTAACAACCTTAAGGGCCTATACTTGTATGCACAAAGCCTTTCTGTTGAATAGTTGACACAGGAATTACAGGTCCTTCTAGCAGGGCTCTTTGGCAATGCATTGCTGGTTAGTTTACCTTACGAATCACTTCCATTAGGCCTCTTCTATTCTAGACTGTGACCCTCTGTCCCTTGATTGTGCCAATCACAACCATTTTATATCTGCCATTCAGCAGAGTTGAATATCCTGTTCACTGGACAAGCTGACTCACATTCTCCAACCCCCAATATTTGTAGCTCGTGAGAAATGAGGACGTTATCCACTTTTCGTCCTGCAGAAATCAAAGGTTTGTCATTCTGTGGCAGTTAGCTCAGTCTAACTTCTCTAGCACAAAACAGTGTTCTTTCTGAGGGTCTGCTTGTACTATAATTGTTATCATTCATCCCTGGCACTGTGTGCCTTTAATCAATACCAGATCAAAGTACTGGATCCAGATCTTTTTCAGGTTTTCAGGGCCGATGTTCAAATTGACTGTTTTGCTAGATATAGTATTTGAATTCTGAAACTTATTTTCACCTGATTCCTGTCGTTGCAGCCTTGGGCAGCCATGGTGCCAGTATACGAGACTTCAAACCATCCCTGTTCCAGCCAGCACTGCAGTATCTCGATAACGTGGATAAAGGGGGCGTCGCTGACAAGGCTGGTCTTAAGGCTGGAGACTTCATCTTAGAGGTAAGGCAGTACGTCTGGACTATCTTGGGTTGAAGGTCCGGGCGGTCGATGCTTGTCTCTACCCCAGTCAACACGTGGCATCAGTCATATCTTCAACATAACATTCTGTATCATAGCATGAGTTTAGAAGTGCCGCCACCTGAAGGGAGGAGAATACACAAGTATTTCGTGGTGGGCACATAATTTGTCATCAAATTCACGCTTCATGAGTTTCGGGCCCAGAATGATTACGTTTATTGCAAACAGCTTTGCCAACAGCTGTTTGTGTGATCAGCATTGTTGTTGACCCTTGGTGTAACTCTATCCCCACATGTGTCCACCTGGTAGGCCCGTGCAGGCTGGCTCATAGCGCTAGGCTCAATCTTAACCCTTTCAGATCAATGGTGAGAACGTAGCTAGCGCCACCCATGAGCATACAGTGAAACTAATCAAACATTCTGGCAACACGATCGCGATGAAGGTGATGACGGTGCTGCCAGAGGATGAAGATCTTGAAGAGATGGGTCCAAACAGGACGCTACCATCTAACTTGGCCAGGAGATCACGTGGTAAGGCTCATCTCAGTACATTACACCTATTCTACCTAGCCAGATCATGGGCATCAAGCCTGATGGCGGGGAAGTCACAAGCAAGCCTTCGCCCCTTTAGATTGGGGCTAATGATCAATGGGCGCAATGGTCAGGAAACCTGTTTAACCCTACAGGAATAAGTATTACCTTTCCTGAAGAAGAACAACAGGCTCTACCTGTGATATCAACTTGAAATCATTGCATGATAGCGTGACAGTCTCTTGCGAATGTGGGGTAGAACTATTGAGGGCAATCAATACTATGATTTGGAAAGTCTTGACCCCCTGATATCAGCTCTGATGATCTGAATTGATCAACTTTATGATGGATGTGTCCAATGACGTTATATTGTGACCTAGTGCATTCTTCACTAGGTCAGTGATAGTGATTTGGCCTAACATATCAGCCAGTGTGGGCAGTTCAGGACTGATACTTTCTTATTGGGCTGAAGGAAAGACTCTTGGACTTGATTCTGCACAAGCAGTGGGTTGACTCTTTTGTGAGTGTAATTGGTAGGTATAAGTAACTGGACGAATGCACACAACATTTATGTGGGCTCTCTAAGACAATAAGACTAGTTTTTGGCATACAACCCTTCCAGGCAAGAGCTGGCCCCCTTTCCTCTCTGAAACCACATGGCAACCTCTTTCCATTGCAGCGCCACTGCCCCCGAAGAGGAACCCTGAGACACGCCTATCAGTCGGCCGAGCCAGGTCCAAATCAGTGACAGAAGGATTAGAGACACTTCAGACATTAGGTTGGTATAACTTGTGTGCTCACGAGAAGCTTACTCTGGGTGTAATAGGACAAAGTGAAAGATAATATCACGCCATGTTTTCCAAATTCAATACATCGGCCAATGATGGAAAAGACATTCTCTGATTATCTCTCTGGAGGAAGGAATAGCAGTTACTCTTACTCAGATAGTGGCTGTATCTTCTGGTAACCATAAATGTAGCCATGGTATCTCCAAGGGCTGGCCCCTGAGACTCAGTTATACTTACCACCAACAGTATCATGTCGACATTATATCCATAAAACCTGTTCATCTATCCTTAGGTGGCAATATACGCCCAGGTAATACCACTTATCATGGCAAGTTCACATTTCAATTCGTGAACTGTCTCCGGCCAATTTAGAGTTGGTCACTGTGTCTTAGCATTGTGTGTTTGTAGAGCGAGGATCCACCATCTTGGTTCATGCCTGTGACTTCCCGTCACAGGCATGAACGCACATGTGAATTGGTCGCATAAAGGTTTCAGTGGCCGACTCTAACCAGATCTGAGACAGAGTATAGTTGGGTGATTATAGAGTTATCTGTAGATTTTCACCTCAGGTGGGCTGGGGAACATCAAAGAATCGGAGGCATAGACAAAAGGTTTGTGTCAGAAAAGTCAGCTTCACTCTGTGCAAGTAAGCAAATCAGCTTTTATCAGCAGCATTACTTTGAAGTGGACAGTGCACATTCTTTTACAATTTTTGAACTTTTTTGAACTTTATGTGGAAAGAAAACCCTGGTATCACATCTCCACATAAGCAGCATGTATCATCCATGGCCTTTGTCATTTGATGCAGTGTTGTCTAAGGACAAAGGCCCTGATGGCTTATGTGGAGGGAGACCAGGGCATCTGATGTTTTCATCTCAAAATGATCTTCTTGTGTCTGAGGTGAAACATACATATAGGCCATGGTGAAGTCTGAACTCACTCGGGATAGATGGCCTGATGTATTGGCCCTGTCTCTCTTTCTGTTGTCTTCAGACTTCTGACTGGCCTCACTAGATCGCATCCTCCTCTTTGCTTGTTATTCAGAACATTTGTTTACTTCCAACATCGTCCCTTCTGTCAGACGCCATCTTAGCCAACAGAACCCAAGGTGGCATGAGTTTGATTCTTTGTTATCATTGATTATTCATCTGGCTGTGTAATCCCTGCTTACTTTATGTTTATTGATATTATTACCAGGTCCTATGGCATCACCTGGTTGTGGTAATGATTCACTGAGGGTAGGGGAGGGTGTCTCTGGTCAAGATCAGGTCCTATGGCATCACCTGGTTGTGGTAATGATTGACTATCACTGAGGGAAGGGGAGGGTGTCTCTGATCTGTTGTGGGTGGACACTGGGGAATGGACTTAACCACCTTCAGTGTACAAGATGGTGCCAGGACTGATCCTACATAACATTACAGCTGGACCACGTGTCAGGTCACAGCTGAGACATTGCCAGCAGGTACTTGCTGTACGCGTACCAGGTGCTTGAGTTATGACCTCCAATTCTGGGGATTGACCAGCAACACTGACTTGTATAAGTGTGATGAGTAGGGAATGTAGTAGATCTTTGATGTAGCTGAGTCCTGTCCATTCATGTCTAGCATTGTGTCGTGTTCATCCTTGACACTGACAGCATGTGTATTATAGATTGTTGAGTTGTGTGTCTTCTCCTGGAACTCATAATCAAGCTTGTTTCTAAAGATAACCTCAGGGGAAGTCAACCATCAGTAGTGTTTCATTCTTCAACAATAAATCCCATGGTTGAGGTTACTTTGGTTGACTTCTGACTGAATAGTGAATTCCTGTTATGAAGTATTTGACTGTCTTTAAGGCTGATTGCTAACCCTCGTAATCTTATAACTTTGAAAAGATTTCAGATTAAGGTTGATGTTTCCACATAAGCAGCAGTTGACATCAACTGAATCTAGAAAGTGAAAACTCATTTCTTCATCAACCAACTTCGCCTATAGTGTAACAACTTCTCATACCTATCTTGACTTATATTTTGCAGAAGACTTTGACCGAACGTTGGCACTCTATGACGACAGTACCGATCTCTCCAACTCAGTGGAGGACCTCACCGTCAATGCCAAGGAGAAGATAGCATCTGTACGTGGCCGTCCCTCGTCTCAAAGGCTCACATCAGACGAGATCGAGCATTTATTCAAAAAGACTGACTCTGGTGTCGACACGGAGAAAAGTGCATCTAATCTTGAGAAACCGATGGTAAATATCCCACGCACATACGCTAATCCAGCCGAGTTGAAGGCACAGTCACGGAGGCGGAAACTAGTCAAGCAGGAGCAAGCTGAACTACAGCGGTCAAAGAGCTCACCTAATCTGAGTCAAAACGGTGATTCTGGCATTGAGAGTAGCTCAGGTAGCAGTCAGGGTGAAGTCTCACTTCATACACCACCACATCTTCAGGAATACGTGAATACAAACTTCAGTACGAGTGAATATGCTGAACCAACAGTGGATACGAATCCGTCTATGAACAAGGATTCTTTAGGTGCTGCGTATGCTGCGACAGACCTTCATCCAAATCACCAGACAAGTAATAGCTTGTTTGACTTGCGTCAGTATGCACGTGGTTATGTAGGCCCAGTGCCATCTCAGACCAGGAAGACACCGTCAGAACCTCGCTCTTATTCTCAAAGATCAAACGGAGGTATTCCTCCAGCACCAAGTCACTCTCCACCTCCTCCTCCACCTCCGGGGAGGAAACCAAACACAGAAATAGTCCAAATACAAACCGCCAAGCACAGTGACGCCATCTATATGAATATAGAAGAACTAAAGAAAGAGCCTTTAAATATTCAGTCAAGTTTTAAACCTCCGCCCAAACCTGTGCGGCGGGCTATCTCTGAGCATATCTACGCTAATCCTGAAACGTTACAGATGGAGCGGAATGCGATGCATCCACAAGCAGATGTGACGTATGCAGAGGTGCATCTTCATGGTCCACCACCTCCACCACCCTCGGGACCACCCCCCGATATACCACAGGAAAAACAAGGAGTGACATTCGCCGATGTCAAAATTTATGACAATGCAGCAAAGTTTATTCAGAACAATCCAAATTCCATGATATTATTAACAGATGCTGCCAATAGCGTCCCCAGTGAGGATAAGAAACGTGTGAAAGTTTGTCGAGGTTCGTCGACGGAGGATGAGGATGAGGATGGCAGGAAGTTACTGTCGAAACCTCTGCCGTATTATCTCCCTGAAGCTGATTATGAAGCTGATATGACAGATGACACCATCAGTACACCACCAAAGGCCAAGTTGAGTCTTGAGAAGAGATCATCGAGCTTACCTCCCCTTCCTCCTGCACCACTGCATGACGCACCAAGACCACAATCTGTGAGGAAACCGCTGACTTTGGAAGAACAGCTGAGGATGTCAGGGAGGAGTCGCATGTTACATAATAGTGGCTATGCTCGCACCTTGAATCGCTCACGGTCAGGATCCTCGTCAAGTACAGAGGGCCAGAAACCAGTGGAGACCATCTCTGTGAGTAATACGCAGATACACGTCAGGAAACCTGCACCGCAGCTTGGTGAGGGTGATGTCAAGGCCGCTGTCGCTGCCAGACAAGCCCGTCTGTCGTACCGCAGTGAGACGAAAGCAACTGATGATAGTGCGGCTGCGGTAGGGATGAGACAAGCACGGACAGCCTACCGGACAGAGACAAAGACACCTGACAGTGGCATGGAGGCGGTCATCTTGAAAAATGAGTTTAACAAAAATCCAAAACCAAGTCAAAAGGCCAACAAGCCCAACATCCCTGCTGCTCCACCTTTTAAGTGTGTGCCTGCACCTCCTCAGGCTCCTGAGTTCAAGCCGCAGCTTGTTCCCCCACCACCTGCGTTTGGTATGAAGGCCACCGCTAAGGTTCAAGCCAAGGACCCTGAGAAACCAACAACAAATGACCTCCTGGCAGCGATCGCTCAGAGGAAAGCTAAACTGGCTGTAAGCAGTACTGACAATCCCCTAGAGAACATTGAGAAAAAGATCGCAGAAAATAAACACACTCCAAAACCTGTGGCGCATGAGGATCACTTACGATTGGCTGTCTTAAAGCGGCGAGAGCGTCTCGCGAATAAAACGGGTGATGATGTGGTGCATGATATCGAACAGAAGATCCGTGATTCGCGACATGTGTCTCGCAGCGATGTTGACTTAAGTATACATAATGCTCAAAAGGTGGAGGCACCGAAGCCTAATGTAAAGACTGTTGTAAATGAAGATCAAAGTGTGCCTGGTTCACCTATTATTACTGCACCTCCAAACTCTCCCCAAAGGATGCCATCTGTTGTACATCAAGGTGCCATCAATACTGACTCCGCACAGAAAGTAAACAAGATAACTGTGTCCTTGAATAAGCCGTTATTGGAACAAATACAGAGTCAGAAACCTGAGACGGAACGTACAACTGGTGTTAAGGCTCCTCAGATGGGAAAAACAAAGTCTGTGCCAGTCAAATCAAATCAGTCGGCTAACATCAGCGCAACAGAGATCCAGAAACCTCACAGTCCGAACATGGTGGCTGTTGAGGGTGTCGTTGCTGCTAGTGGGCAGGAGTCTGCTAAGCATGGTGGTGGGAAAGCACGAAGGGGAATCCTACAGAAAAGTGATATGTTGGGTGTGACTGTTGATGTCAAACCAACTGAGTTGAAAAGTGACAATGCATCAGTTACTGTGGATAAATCCAACAATACCTTGTTAAGTCCAACTAAAGCAGAAACGTTTACACAACGTGCCGAGAGGTTACGGCGAGAATATCTGCAACGGAGACAAAGTTCATCAAGTATTGATATCACGTCCGGTTCAGATGATGATTCTTCTCGCACTGATGGTGCTTCAAAGGATCCTGTCAAGGCTGATCTGGCGAAAGACATGTTAGATATGGTCAAGGGAGAATCCAAACCAAAAACGGCCCAGGCCAAGCCAAAAAGATTTGTGTTGAAAATGGACAATAGTGGTAAAGCCAAGTATGTGCCGGAGTCAAAACAATCAACTCCAGAGGGTGTCACTAGTGTTGAGAAACAAACTGATCAAAACAGCTATGATAAGCTGGAGGTCAAAAGATCAAATACTGAACCAAGTTCACAGGCTATGAACAGTAAAAACTTGGTTAGTGTGTCATCGCCAAGAGATGTTATGATTTTACCACCCCCTGCTGATCATAGCAGTAACCTCGATGACTTGGGGCAACCACCTTCAACCTTCGATGCGGTGCTGCCACCTCCTAGCTTTGGATCAGTACCGCCCCCGACAGACTTTGGTGATGTTCCCCCTCCGTCTAACTTCTCATCGGACATTGATGACGGGATAGACATGGGTTTCATTCCTCCTCCCCTCGAGTATTCACATGACGATGATTCTAGCCTCATGTCGTCTATGTCTATGTCAACGTTATCAACCAACTCGAGTGTTGGACCTCGGACGGATGCACTGCTATCATACCTCTCCTCGGATCGAGTAAGACTTGAAAATGATTATACGTGCGGCCCACAGGAACACTGGCCAAAACTTCAGAAAGGTGTCGATAACACAGACAAGTTTCCTCCACCTTATAATTCTAGTGACATTTACGAGGAATTGTATGCACCTCCACCACCTGGGTTTGTTGATCATGACGACGGCCCGATTTATGAGGAAGTAGGAGATGGCACAATACCACCACCGATGGAATTCAACTCACCTCCGAAGTCTCAAACAAAAAAGGCAGAAATTGCACAAAATAAACTCAATTCTGCGCTGAGCGACAAATCCAAAGTGGAAACATTTCGCGACAAAGCCATTCATGATTGGACACTTGAAGACGTGTCTCTGTGGCTCGAGAGTCTCTCATTGGCTGAATACAAGAACAGTTTCGTGCAGCATGAGATCGATGGCACCTGCCTAGTTCATATGGGGCGGAGTGATTTCATGGATATTGGTGTGACACGGGTGGGTCATCGACTGACAATGGAGCGGTCGATCAAGAAAGTCCAGTTACAGCATGATCCGTCACCGAACACTGCACCAGCTCTGAAACCACAGATCATCGCTAGCTTTTAGGTCAAGAAACTGAGTCTTGATCCACTCACACATGCACATGAATGAGAACTTCTATGAACATGCTCATGTGCATGCCACGATACAACATACAAAAAAATGATGAGAAAAATTTCAAAGTAAAATTTTATATGATGGTAATTTGGTAATTTGCTATGAGACGCTTAAAATGTTTTTTGGAAGAAACATTCAAACTTCACTGGTGCTGAATTTTGACATAATGTGCACTGTCCCTCATGATCACGTTTATTTTGATAATGTAATATAGCTCCCCTCTTTTGTTCACTGAGGGTCCTCAAGTTGAAGGAAAATGCTGGTCGATGAGTTTAAGGGGTGCCCGCACAACAGACCTTTACATCATGACATGTGAATGGCCTCAAGAAACAGATGTGTCAGTGGCTGTACCTGCTATAACTCATCAACACCTCCCTCCCCTGTACATAATGTAAATAGACCTTTCTCTGCGCATACATTTACAGTGCTTGCAGTGTACATAATCACAATGCATTTAAGTTATTTGCAAACTGGGCTATAATTCTTTGACTTCGAATTAATATCGTTGTATCTTTATGGTAATATGTTCATTTCACTTTGTCCTGATTCGCGCAATTTATTTGTAATCTTATTCATTGTGGGTATTGCAATTTTCCTGTATCCATGACGACAATCTGAATATATTCATCATTTTCTTTACATACATTCGAGACGTTTAATCCAGACCACAGACCTAGATCATGCACCCTTTTATCTCATCTCAAATTAGAATGGAATAGACTAAAATCATGGTTTGGAACGGCTAGACATGTTGTACCTCTTGTTTTGATCACTGGTTGCACTGTGCCCGAGTTCTAATTCATGCCTGTTGGTTTGTATAATGGCAAGCATTTTAATTATAAGTCTCCATGGAGTCATTTTAATCAGTTAATATCATTTAGTTGTTAAAATATTTGAAGCCAGTATCGAATGTTTACTTGTGGTTCATCAGATAGATTTCTCACTTCATATCGTACAGTATCATGTGATCAGACTTAACTCAATCGAATCGCGTCCAATTGTGTCAGTTCAGACCCTTGAGGTACTGAGACACAATGGTGAAAGGCAAAACTAGAAATTCTACAGTTGGGGTCAGTCCCACCTAAAATGGGTGTGTGTACTTCTACTGGAGTCCATAACCTGGTTCCCTGCCTGTGATCGTGAGTCCCTCCATTGGATAACATAGTCCCTCCATCAAATGACTGCCTGCCAGTACTTGAATGCCTCCAGAAGTCTCCACTTCATTCCCTCCAGACATTGGGCTACAAGCACTGGTGCCACACTAGTAACATGCCTTCTGATGGTTTGTCTATACAAGTGTTGTACTCGAGTCCCTCCATACTTTTCATGCTGTTTTGTTCTTGGAAATCCATCCAATCTTGTAATGTCCCTCCACATTGAACATTCTGTCCAGTATTGACTGAAAAGAAACCTGCTGTGAAATGAGTGATAAGTCAATTCAAGGACAAGGAAAAACACTGTTAGATAGCCGATTTTTTGAGGCTTCATTTGCTATGAGCTCTTCTCTCACCCGCATGTTGCAGGTGACAGTGTTGTCTCGATGATTTGAATCTTTCTCTTGTTACTAGACATTAGCGACATGCCGGTATATCAGTCAGAATGTAAACATTTTCTATTTATTATCTGAATCAGTCACGCATGTTCATGTAACTTTATTTTTTAAGAACATTAATAAACTGGACAAAAATTATTGAAAAAACCTGTGTGTTCTCTCAAGTTTGTTTAAAAGCTGTTGGTCAGGTTTGCTTTGTTGTGATGAAAGGTGGTTGTGATCTGCTCTGCCTGGAAAAGAAGGGACTTCCAGCCACCTGCAGCAGCTAACACAATTCAGTCTGGTTGTGACCGTCTCTTCTCTCTCACTGTGTGTCTGAGCCACAGTGGAGCATCCTTGCTGATTCTGTCTGATTGTGACCATCTCAACTCTCTCTCACCACGCTGGCAAGAGGGTGGAGCAGCCAGGCTGGAGTCTTTCTGATTGTGACTGTCTCAACTCTCTCTCACCACGCTGGCAAGAGAGTGGAGCAGCCAGGCTGGAGTCTTTCTGATTGTGACCATCTCAACTCTCTCTCACTACGCTGGCAAGAGGGTGGAGCAGCCAGGCTGGAGTCTTTCTGATTGTGATTGTCTCATCTCTCTCTCACCACGCTGGCAAGAGAGTGGAGCAGCCAGGCTGGAGTCTTTCTGATTGTGACCATCTCAACTCTCTCTCACCACGCTGGCAAGAGGGTGGAGCAGCCAGGCTCGAGTCTTTCTGATTGTGACCATCTCAACTCTCTCTCACCACGCTGGCAAGAGGGTGGAGCAGCCAGGCTGGAGTCTTTCTGATTGTGACCATCTCAACTCTCTCTCACTACGCTGGCAAGAGAGTGGAGCAGCCAGGCTCGAGTCTTTCTGATTGTGACCATCTCAACTCTCTCTCACCACGCTGGCAAGAGGGTGGAGCAGCCAGGCTGGAGTCTTTCTGATTGTGACCATCTCAACTCTCTCTCACTACGCTGGCAAGAGGGTGGAGCAGCCAGGCTCGAGTCTTTCTGATTGTGACCATCTCAACTCTCTCTCACCACGCTGGCAAGAGGGTGGAGCAGCCAGGCTGGAGTCTTTCTGATTGTGACCATCTCAACTCTCTCTCACCACGCTGGCAAGAGGGTGGAGCAGCCAGGCTCGAGTCTTTCTGATTGTGACTGTCTCAACTCTCTCTCACCACGCTGGCAAGAGGGTGGAGCAGCCAGGCTGGAGTCTTTCTGATTGTGACTGTCTCAACTCTCTCTCACCACGCTGGCAAGAGAGTGGAGCAGCCAGGCTGGAGTCTTTCTGATTGTGACTGTCTCAACTCTCTCTCACCACGCTGGCAAGAGAGTGGAGCAGCCAGGCTGGAGTCTTTCTGATTGTGACTGTCTCAACTCTCTCTCACCACGCTGGCAAGAGGGTGGAGCAGCCAGGCTCGAGTCTTTCTGATTGTGACTGTCTCAACTCTCTCTCACCACGCTGGCAAGAGGGTGGAGCAGCCAGGCTGGAGTCTTTCTGATTGTGACTGTCTCAACTCTCTCTCACTACGCTGGCAAGAGAGTGGAGCAGCCAGGCTGGAGTCTTTCTGATTGTGACTGTCTCAACTCTCTCTCACCACGCTGGCAAGAGGGTGGAGCAGCCAGGCTGGAGTCTTTCTGATTGTGACCATCTCAACTCTCTCTCACCACGCTGGCAAGAGGGTGGAGCAGCCAGGCTGGAGTCTTTCTGATTGTGACTGTCTCAACTCTCTCTCACCACGCTGGCAAGAGGGTGGAGCAGCCAGGCTCGAGTCTTTCTGATTGTGACTGTCTCAACTCTCTCTCACCACGCTGGCAAGAGGGTGGAGCAGCCAGGCTCGAGTCTTTCTGATTGTGACTGTCTCAACTCTCTCTCACCACGCTGGCAAGAGGGTGGAGCAGCCAGGCTGGAGTCTTTCTGATTGTGACCATCTCAACTCTCTCTCACCACGCTGGCAAGAGGGTGGAGCAGCCAGGCTGGAGTCTTTCTGATTGTGATTGTCTCAACTCTCTCTCACCACGCTGGCAAGAGGGTGGAGCAGCCAGGCTCGAGTCTTTCTGATTGTGACTGTCTCAACTCTCTCTCACCACGCTGGCAAGAGGGTGGAGCAGCCAGGCTCGAGTCTTTCTGATTGTGACTGTCTCAACTCTCTCTCACCACGCTGGCAAGAGGGTGGAGCAGCCAGGCTCGAGTCTTTCTGATTGTGACCATCTCAACTCTCTCACTACGCTGGCAAGAGGGTGGAGCAGCCAGGCTCGAGTCTTTCTGATTGTGACTGTCTCAACTCTCTCTCACCACGCTGGCAAAAGGGTGGAGCAGCCAGGCTCAAGTCTTTCTGATTGTGACCATCTCAACTCTCTCACCACGCTGGCAAGAGGGTGGAGCAGCCAGGCTGGAGTCTTTCTGATTGTGACCATCTCAACTCTCTCTCACTACGCTGGCAAGAGGGTGGAGCAGCCAGGCTGGAGTCTTTCTGATTGTGACCATCTCAACTCTCTCTCACTACGCTGGCAAGAGGGTGGAGCAGCCAGGCTCGAGTCTTTCTGATTGTGACCATCTCAACTCTCTCTCACCACGCTGGCAAGAGAGTGGAGCAGCCAGGCTGGAGTCTTTCTGATTGTGACTGTCTCAACTCTCTCTCACCACGCTGGCAAGAGGGTGGAGCAGCCAGGCTGGAGTCTGTCTGATTGTGACCATCTCAACTCTCTCTCACCACGCTGGCAAGAGGGTGGAGCAGCCAGGCTCGAGTCTTTCTGATTGTGACCATCTCAACTCTCTCTCACCACGCTGGCAAGAGGGTGGAGCAGCCAGGCTGGAGTCTTTCTGATTGTGATTGTCTCAACTCTCTCACACCACGCTGGCAAGAGGGTGGAGCAGCCAGGCTGGAGTCTTTCTGATTGTGACCATCTCAACTCTCTCTCACCACGCTGGCAAGAGGGTGGAGCAGCCAGGCTGGAGTCTTTCTGATTGTGATTGTCTCAACTCTCTCTCACTACGCTGGCAAGAGGGTGGAGCAGCCAGGCTGGAGTCTTTCTGATTGTGACCATCTCAACTCTCTCTCACTACGCTGGCAAGAGGGTGGAGCAGCCAGGCTCGAGTCTGTCTGATTGTGACCATCTCAACTCTCTCTCACTACGCTGGCAAGAGGGTGGAGCAGCCAGGCTGGAGTCGTTCTGATTGTGACTGTCTCAACTCTCTCTCACTACGCTGGCAAGAGGGTGGAGCAGCCAGGCTGGAGTCTTTCTGATTGTGACCATCTCAACTCTCTCTCACTACGCTGGCAAGAGGGTGGAGCAGCCAGGCTGGAGTCTGTCTGATTGTGACCATCTCAACTCTCTCTCACCACGCTGGCAAGAGGGTGGAGCAGCCAGGCTCGAGTCTTTCTGATTGTGACCATCTCAACTCTCTCTCACCACGCTGGCAAGAGGGTGGAGCAGCCAGGCTCGAGTCTGTCTGATTGTGACTGTCTCAACTCTCTCTCACCACGCTGGCAAGAGGGTGGAGCAGCCAGGCTCGAGTCTGTCTGATTGTGACCATCTCAACTCTCTCTCACCACGCTGGCAAGAGGGTGGAGCAGCCAGGCTGGAGTCTTTCTGATTGTGACCATCTCAACTCTCTCTCACCACGCTGGCAAGAGGGTGGAGCAGCCAGGCTCGAGTCTGTCTGATTGTGACCATCTCAACTCTCTCTCACTACGCTGGCAAGAGGGTGGAGCAGCCAGGCTCGAGTCTTTCTGATTGTGACCATCTCAACTCTCTCTCACCACGCTGGCAAGAGGGTGGAGCAGCCAGGCTGGAGTCTGTCTGATTGTGACCATCTCAACTCTCTCTCACTACGCTGGCAAGAGGGTGGAGCAGCCAGGCTCGAGTCTGTCTGATTGTGACTGTCTCAACTCTCTCTCACCACGCTGGCAAGAGGGTGGAGCAGCCAGGCTCGAGTCTGTCTGATTGTGACCATCTCAACTCTCTCTCACCACGCTGGCAAGAGGGTGGAGCAGCCAGGCTGGAGTCTTTCTGATTGTGACTGTCTCAACTCTCAACTCTCTCTCACCACGCTGGCAAGAGGGTGGAGCAGCCAGGCTGGAGTCTTTCTGATTGTGATTGTCTCAACTCTCAACTCTCTCTCACCACGCTGGCAAGAGGGTGGTGCAGCCAGGCTCGAGTCTTTCTGATTGTGACTGTCTCAACTCTCTCTCACCACGCTGGCAAGAGGGTGGAGCAGCCAGGCTGGAGTCTTTCTGATTGTGACCATCTCAACTCTCTCTCACCACGCTGGCAAGAGGGTGGAGCAGCCAGGCTGGAGTCTGTCTGATTGTGACCATCTCAACTCTCTCTCACCACGCTGGCAAGAGGGTGGAGCAGCCAGGCTGGAGTCTTTCTGATTGTGATTGTCTCAACTCTCTCTCACCACGCTGGCAAGAGGGTGGAGCAGCCAGGCTGGAGTCTTTCTGATTGTGACCATCTCAACTCTCTCTCACTACGCTGGCAAGAGGGTGGAGCAGCCAGGCTGGAGTCTTTCTGATTGTGATTGTCTCAACTCTCTCTCACCACGCTGGCAAGAGGGTGGAGCAGCCAGGCCGGAGTCTTTCTGATTGTGACCATCTCAACTCTCTCTCACCACGCTGGCAAGAGGGTGGAGCAGCCAGGCTGGAGTCTTTCTGATTGTGATTGTCTCAACTCTCTCTCACCACGCTGGCAAGAGGGTGGAGCAGCCAGGCCGGAGTCTTTCTGATTGTGACCATCTCAACTCTCTCTCACCACGCTGGCAAGAGGGTGGAGCAGCCAGGCTGGAGTCTTTCTGATTGTGATTGTCTCAACTCTCTCTCACTACGCTGGCAAGAGGGTGGAGCAGCCAGGCTGGAGTCTTTCTGATTGTGACCATCTCAACTCTCTCTCACCACGCTGGCAAGAGGGTGGAGCAGCCAGGCTCGAGTCTGTCTGATTGTGACTGTCTCAACTCTCTCTCACCACGCTGGCAAGAGGGTGGAGCAGCCAGGCTCGAGTCTTTCTGATTGTGACTGTCTCAACTCTCTCTCACTACGCTGGCAAGAGGGTGGAGCAGCCAGGCTGGAGTCTTTCTGATTGTGACCATCTCAACTCTCTCTCACCACGCTGGCAAGAGGGTGGAGCAGCCAGGCTCGAGTCTTTCTGATTGTGATTGTCTCAACTCTCTCTCACCACGCTGGCAAGAGGGTGGAGCAGCCAGGCTCGAGTCTTTCTGATTGTGACCATCTCAACTCTCTCTCACCACGCTGGCAAGAGGGTGGAGCAGCCAGGCTGGAGTCTTTCTGATTGTGACCATCTCAACTCTCTCTCACCACGCTGGCAAGAGGGTGGAGCAGCCAGGCTCGAGTCTTTCTGATTGTGACTGTCTCAACTCTCTCTCACCACGCTGGCAAGAGGGTGGAGCAGCCAGGCTGGAGTCTTTCTGATTGTGACTGTCTCAACTCTCTCTCACCACGCTGGCAAGAGAGTGGAGCAGCCAGGCTGGAGTCTTTCTGATTGTGACTGTCTCAACTCTCTCTCACCACGCTGGCAAGAGAGTGGAGCAGCCAGGCTGGAGTCTTTCTGATTGTGACTGTCTCAACTCTCTCTCACCACGCTGGCAAGAGGGTGGAGCAGCCAGGCTCGAGTCTTTCTGATTGTGACTGTCTCAACTCTCTCTCACCACGCTGGCAAGAGGGTGGAGCAGCCAGGCTGGAGTCTTTCTGATTGTGACTGTCTCAACTCTCTCTCACTACGCTGGCAAGAGAGTGGAGCAGCCAGGCTGGAGTCTTTCTGATTGTGACTGTCTCAACTCTCTCTCACCACGCTGGCAAGAGGGTGGAGCAGCCAGGCTGGAGTCTTTCTGATTGTGACCATCTCAACTCTCTCTCACCACGCTGGCAAGAGGGTGGAGCAGCCAGGCTGGAGTCTTTCTGATTGTGACTGTCTCAACTCTCTCTCACCACGCTGGCAAGAGGGTGGAGCAGCCAGGCTCGAGTCTTTCTGATTGTGACTGTCTCAACTCTCTCTCACCACGCTGGCAAGAGGGTGGAGCAGCCAGGCTCGAGTCTTTCTGATTGTGACTGTCTCAACTCTCTCTCACCACGCTGGCAAGAGGGTGGAGCAGCCAGGCTGGAGTCTTTCTGATTGTGACCATCTCAACTCTCTCTCACCACGCTGGCAAGAGGGTGGAGCAGCCAGGCTGGAGTCTTTCTGATTGTGATTGTCTCAACTCTCTCTCACCACGCTGGCAAGAGGGTGGAGCAGCCAGGCTCGAGTCTTTCTGATTGTGACTGTCTCAACTCTCTCTCACCACGCTGGCAAGAGGGTGGAGCAGCCAGGCTCGAGTCTTTCTGATTGTGACTGTCTCAACTCTCTCTCACCACGCTGGCAAGAGGGTGGAGCAGCCAGGCTCGAGTCTTTCTGATTGTGACCATCTCAACTCTCTCACTACGCTGGCAAGAGGGTGGAGCAGCCAGGCTCGAGTCTTTCTGATTGTGACTGTCTCAACTCTCTCTCACCACGCTGGCAAAAGGGTGGAGCAGCCAGGCTCAAGTCTTTCTGATTGTGACCATCTCAACTCTCTCACCACGCTGGCAAGAGGGTGGAGCAGCCAGGCTGGAGTCTTTCTGATTGTGACCATCTCAACTCTCTCTCACTACGCTGGCAAGAGGGTGGAGCAGCCAGGCTGGAGTCTTTCTGATTGTGACCATCTCAACTCTCTCTCACTACGCTGGCAAGAGGGTGGAGCAGCCAGGCTCGAGTCTTTCTGATTGTGACCATCTCAACTCTCTCTCACCACGCTGGCAAGAGAGTGGAGCAGCCAGGCTGGAGTCTTTCTGATTGTGACTGTCTCAACTCTCTCTCACCACGCTGGCAAGAGGGTGGAGCAGCCAGGCTGGAGTCTGTCTGATTGTGACCATCTCAACTCTCTCTCACCACGCTGGCAAGAGGGTGGAGCAGCCAGGCTCGAGTCTTTCTGATTGTGACCATCTCAACTCTCTCTCACCACGCTGGCAAGAGGGTGGAGCAGCCAGGCTGGAGTCTTTCTGATTGTGATTGTCTCAACTCTCTCACACCACGCTGGCAAGAGGGTGGAGCAGCCAGGCTGGAGTCTTTCTGATTGTGACCATCTCAACTCTCTCTCACCACGCTGGCAAGAGGGTGGAGCAGCCAGGCTGGAGTCTTTCTGATTGTGATTGTCTCAACTCTCTCTCACTACGCTGGCAAGAGGGTGGAGCAGCCAGGCTGGAGTCTTTCTGATTGTGACCATCTCAACTCTCTCTCACTACGCTGGCAAGAGGGTGGAGCAGCCAGGCTCGAGTCTGTCTGATTGTGACCATCTCAACTCTCTCTCACTACGCTGGCAAGAGGGTGGAGCAGCCAGGCTGGAGTCGTTCTGATTGTGACTGTCTCAACTCTCTCTCACTACGCTGGCAAGAGGGTGGAGCAGCCAGGCTGGAGTCTTTCTGATTGTGACCATCTCAACTCTCTCTCACTACGCTGGCAAGAGGGTGGAGCAGCCAGGCTGGAGTCTGTCTGATTGTGACCATCTCAACTCTCTCTCACCACGCTGGCAAGAGGGTGGAGCAGCCAGGCTCGAGTCTTTCTGATTGTGACCATCTCAACTCTCTCTCACCACGCTGGCAAGAGGGTGGAGCAGCCAGGCTCGAGTCTGTCTGATTGTGACTGTCTCAACTCTCTCTCACCACGCTGGCAAGAGGGTGGAGCAGCCAGGCTCGAGTCTGTCTGATTGTGACCATCTCAACTCTCTCTCACCACGCTGGCAAGAGGGTGGAGCAGCCAGGCTGGAGTCTTTCTGATTGTGACCATCTCAACTCTCTCTCACCACGCTGGCAAGAGGGTGGAGCAGCCAGGCTCGAGTCTGTCTGATTGTGACCATCTCAACTCTCTCTCACTACGCTGGCAAGAGGGTGGAGCAGCCAGGCTCGAGTCTTTCTGATTGTGACCATCTCAACTCTCTCTCACCACGCTGGCAAGAGGGTGGAGCAGCCAGGCTGGAGTCTGTCTGATTGTGACCATCTCAACTCTCTCTCACTACGCTGGCAAGAGGGTGGAGCAGCCAGGCTCGAGTCTGTCTGATTGTGACTGTCTCAACTCTCTCTCACCACGCTGGCAAGAGGGTGGAGCAGCCAGGCTCGAGTCTGTCTGATTGTGACCATCTCAACTCTCTCTCACCACGCTGGCAAGAGGGTGGAGCAGCCAGGCTGGAGTCTTTCTGATTGTGACTGTCTCAACTCTCAACTCTCTCTCACCACGCTGGCAAGAGGGTGGAGCAGCCAGGCTGGAGTCTTTCTGATTGTGATTGTCTCAACTCTCAACTCTCTCTCACCACGCTGGCAAGAGGGTGGTGCAGCCAGGCTCGAGTCTTTCTGATTGTGACTGTCTCAACTCTCTCTCACCACGCTGGCAAGAGGGTGGAGCAGCCAGGCTGGAGTCTTTCTGATTGTGACCATCTCAACTCTCTCTCACCACGCTGGCAAGAGGGTGGAGCAGCCAGGCTGGAGTCTGTCTGATTGTGACCATCTCAACTCTCTCTCACCACGCTGGCAAGAGGGTGGAGCAGCCAGGCTGGAGTCTTTCTGATTGTGATTGTCTCAACTCTCTCTCACCACGCTGGCAAGAGGGTGGAGCAGCCAGGCTGGAGTCTTTCTGATTGTGACCATCTCAACTCTCTCTCACTACGCTGGCAAGAGGGTGGAGCAGCCAGGCTGGAGTCTTTCTGATTGTGATTGTCTCAACTCTCTCTCACCACGCTGGCAAGAGGGTGGAGCAGCCAGGCCGGAGTCTTTCTGATTGTGACCATCTCAACTCTCTCTCACCACGCTGGCAAGAGGGTGGAGCAGCCAGGCTGGAGTCTTTCTGATTGTGATTGTCTCAACTCTCTCTCACCACGCTGGCAAGAGGGTGGAGCAGCCAGGCCGGAGTCTTTCTGATTGTGACCATCTCAACTCTCTCTCACCACGCTGGCAAGAGGGTGGAGCAGCCAGGCTGGAGTCTTTCTGATTGTGATTGTCTCAACTCTCTCTCACTACGCTGGCAAGAGGGTGGAGCAGCCAGGCTGGAGTCTTTCTGATTGTGACCATCTCAACTCTCTCTCACCACGCTGGCAAGAGGGTGGAGCAGCCAGGCTCGAGTCTGTCTGATTGTGACTGTCTCAACTCTCTCTCACCACGCTGGCAAGAGGGTGGAGCAGCCAGGCTCGAGTCTTTCTGATTGTGACTGTCTCAACTCTCTCTCACTACGCTGGCAAGAGGGTGGAGCAGCCAGGCTGGAGTCTTTCTGATTGTGACCATCTCAACTCTCTCTCACCACGCTGGCAAGAGGGTGGAGCAGCCAGGCTCGAGTCTTTCTGATTGTGATTGTCTCAACTCTCTCTCACCACGCTGGCAAGAGGGTGGAGCAGCCAGGCTCGAGTCTTTCTGATTGTGACCATCTCAACTCTCTCTCACTACGCTGGCAAGAGGGTGGAGCAGCCAGGCTGGAGTCTTTCTGATTGTGACCATCTCAACTCTCTTTCACCACGCTGGCAAGAGGGTGGAGCAGCCAGGCTGGAGTCTGTCTGATTGTGACCATCTCAACTCTCTCTCACTACGCTGGCAAGAGGGTGGAGCAGCCAGGCTGGAGTCTTTCTGATTGTGACCATCTCAACTCTCTCTCACTACGCTGGCAAGAGGGTGGAGCAGCCAGGCTGGAGTCTTTCTGATTGTGACTGTCTCAACTCTCTCTCACCACGCTGGCAAGAGAGTGGAGCAGCCAGGCTGGAGTCTTTCTGATTGTGACCATCTCAACTCTCTCTCACTACGCTGGCAAGAGGGTGGAGCAGCCAGGCTCGAGTCTTTCTGATTGTGACTGTCTCAACTCTCTCTCACTACGCTGGCAAGAGGGTGGAGCAGCCAGGCTCGAGTCTGTCTGATTGTGACCATCTCAACTCTCTCTCACTACGCTGGCAAGAGGGTGGAGCAGCCAGGCTCGAGTCTTTCTGATTGTGACTGTCTCAACTCTCTCTCACCACGCTGGCAAGAGGGTGGAGCAGCCAGGCTGGAGTCTTTCTGATTGTGACTGTCTCAACTCTCTCTCACTACGCTGGCAAGAGGGTGGAGCAGCCAGGCTCGAGTCTGTCTGATTGTGACCATCTCAACTCTCTCTCACTACGCTGGCAAGAGGGTGGAGCAGCCAGGCTGGAGTCTGTCTGATTGTGACTGTCTCAACTCTCTCTCACCACGCTGGCAAGAGGGTGGAGCAGCCAGGCTGGAGTCTTTCTGATTGTGACCATCTCAACTCTCTCTCACTACGCTGGCAAGAGGGTGGAGCAGCCAGGCTGGAGTCTTTCTGATTGTGACCATCTCAACTGTCTCTCACCACGCTGGCAAGAGGGTGGAGCAGCCAGGCTCGAGTCTTTCTGATTGTGACTGTCTCAACTCTCTCTCACTACGCTGGCAAGAGGGTGGAGCAGCCAGGCTGGAGTCTTTCTGATTGTGATTGTCTCAACTCTCTCTCACCACGCTGGCAAGAGGGTGGAGCAGCCAGGCTCGAGTCTTTCTGATTGTGACCATCTCAACTCTCTCTCACCACGCTGGCAAGAGGGTGGAGCAGCCAGGCTGGAGTCTTTCTGATTGTGATTGTCTCAACTCTCTCTCACTACGCTGGCAAGAGGGTGGAGCAGCCAGGCTGGAGTCTTTCTGATTGTGATTGTCTCAACTCTCTCTCACTACGCTGGCAAGAGGGTGGAGCAGCCAGGCTGGAGTCTTTCTGATTGTGATTGTCTCAACTCTCTCTCACTACGCTGGCAAGAGGGTGGAGCAGCCAGGCTCGAGTCTTTCTGATTGTGACTGTCTCAACTCTCTCTCACCACGCTGGCAAGAGGGTGGAGCAGCCAGGCTCGAGTCTTTCTGATTGTGACCATCTCAACTCTCTCTCACTACGCTGGCAAGAGGGTGGAGCAGCCAGGCTCGAGTCTTTCTGATTGTGACTGTCTCAACTCTCTCTCACTACGCTGGCAAGAGGGTGGAGCAGCCAGGCTCGAGTCTGTCTGATTGTGATTGTCTCAACTCTCTCTCACCATGCTGGCAAGAGGGTGGAGCAGCCAGGCTGGAGTCTTTCTGATTGTGACTGTCTCAACTCTCTCTCACTACGCTGGCAAGAGGGTGGAGCAGCCAGGCTCGAGTCTTTCTGATTGTGACTGTCTCAACTCTCTCTCACCACGCTGGCAAGAGGGTGGAGCAGCCAGGCTGGAGTCTTTCTGATTGTGATTGTCTCAACTCTCTCTCACTACGCTGGCAAGAGGGTGGAGCCACCAGGCTCGAGTCTTTCTGATTGTGACCATCTCAACTCTCTCTCACTACGCTGGCAAGAGGGTGGAGCAGCCAGGCTCGAGTCTGTCTGATTGTGATTGTCTCAACTCTCTCTCACCACGCTGGCAAGAGGGTGGAGTAGCCAGGCTTGAGTCTGTCTGATTGTGACTGTCTCAACTCTCTCTCACCACGCTGGCAAGAGGGTGGAGCAGCCAGGCTGGAGTCTGTCTGATTGTGACTCTCTCAACTCTCTCTCACCACGCTGGCAAGAGGGTGGAGCAGCCAGGCTGGAGTCTTTCTGATTGTGACCATCTCAACTCTCTCTCACCACGCTGGCAAGAGGGTGGAGCAGCCAGGCTGGAGTCTTTCTGATTGTGACCATCTCAACTCTCTCTCACTACGCTGGCAAGAGGGTGGAGCAGCCAGGCTCGAGTCTTTCTGATTGTGACTGTCTCAACTCTCTCTCACCACGCTGGTAAGAGGGTGGAGCAGTCAGGCTGGAGTCTGTCTGATTGTGACCATCTCAACTCTCTCTCACCACGCTGGCAAGAGGGTGGAGCAGCTAGGCTGGAGTCTTTCTGATTGTGACTGTCTCAACTCTCTCTCACCACGCTGGCAAGAGAGTGGAGCAGCCAGGCTGGAGTCTTTCTGATTGTGATTGTCTCAACTCTCAACTCTCTCTCACCACGCTGGCAAGAGGGTGGAGCAGCCAGGCTCGAGTCTTTCTGATTGTGACTGTCTCAACTCTCTCTCACTACGCTGGCAAGAGGGTGGAGTAGCCAGGCTGGAGTCTGTCTGATTGTGACCATCTCAACTCTCTCTCACCACGCTGGCAAGAGGGTGGAGCAGCCAGGCTGGAGTCTTTCTGATTGTGATTGTCTCAACTCTCTCTCACCACGCTGGCAAGAGAGTGGAGCAGCCAGGCTGGAGTCTGTCTGATTGTGACCATCTCAACTCTCTCTCACCACGCTGGCAAGAGAGTGGAGCAGCCAGGCTGGAGTCTTTCTGATTGTGATTGTCTCATCTCTCTCTCACCACGCTGGCAAGAGGGTGGAGCAGCCAGGCTGGAGTCTGTCTGATTGTGATTGTCTCATCTCTCTCTCACCACGCTGGCAAGAGGGTGGAGCAGCCAGGCTGGAGTCTTTCTGATTGTGACCATCTCAACTCTCTCTCACCACGCTGGCAAGAGGGTGGAGCAGCCAGGCTGGAGTCTGTCTGATTGTGTGGATAGGAGTTAATAGTTTCCCAGTAGGATGTGACTGTCTTCGGCTCACATCCGGCTGGTGCGGACTTGGTCCGCGGGGGTCGAATGGCGCGCTGAAGAAGAAGGACGGAGATCGAATTTTGTAGCAAAGAATTCCTGAATAAAGCGGAAGAACTGTTATGTTTTATATCGTCTAAGAGTCTAATAACCAAGTGGTAGCAGAGCGTAGTTATCAATATAGTATAGAGACTTTAAAGCATAGAGTTCCGAAAAAATGAGTAAAGATCGAGCCGACCTCCCGCGCCCTGGCCGCTCGCAGGACGCGCCATCAGAACAAGACATGCAAGTTGCACGTGTTGATGTACACGATGTACGTAGCGAAGGCACGCATACAGAAGACTGTGAACAGGATGAGTATAACCTCAATGGATTGCATGCTGATGATGATGATGAGCGTGAGAAATGTTCTGAGAAAGAGGTGAGAGAATGGAAAGCCCAGAAAGCTGTAGATAAAGCAGGTTTTACAAAGACAAGAAGAAAACTGGCGTCGTTGCTGGACGATGTGTTGGAAGAGTTAGGCCTAGACACCGATAGGGATACATCCTTGAGTGAAGATGCCCGTAATCAAATAGAAGCAGCTGCCAAGAAGGTTGATGATGCTCAAGAGAGGGCGATGAGAACCATGTCGAAGCTGACCTACGCGTATTTAGACAATGGAAAACTTGAAGATTTCGACAAAATCTCTGATGAGATGGAGAAGATTGCGCAAGAGTATGACGACATAAGCAAGAAACTCGAGGAGTTTTATGTATCAACGAAGAAAAAGCGTGTTGAGGAAACGCCAGTAGTAACCAGCAGTCCAAGAAGGCCGCCCCCTAGTGTTACCACTGCCAGTGGTACCAGTGACACTATCACCAGTCGTGGTACTACCACTACTAGCAGCAGTAGTACCAGCCCAAGCTCAAGACCAGTTGCTGCAGCGGTCACGACCAGCAGTTCCCGTAGAGTCTCATCCGGAAGTTCCAGTTCTCAGGCCGTTGAGTTTGATCCTACAAGGCATTTAACCCGCGTTACTATCCCCAAGTTTAGTGGTGATAAGAGAAACTACTCAGCATGGAAGGCTGCCTTCACTAGTTGCGTCGATGAAACCACTATCACTGCAGAGTACAAGCTGTTGAGACTTAGAGAATGCCTTACTGGTGAAGCTCTGAAAGTTGTTGATGGGTTGGGGTATTCAGCGTCTGCATATGAAGTTGCTAAGGATCGCCTGGAGAGAAAATACGGAGGCCAGAGGAGGCAGCTTATCCTGAGACTGGATGAGTTAGAGAAGTTCAAGCAAGTCCGTGATGGGAATGCAAAGGATTTAGAGAAATTGGCAGAACTATTAGATGTCATCACAGTTAATTTGAAGGATGCGCACCAGGAATCTGAATTGGGCAGTGGCAGTTTGTTTCTGTCAATACAGCGGAAACTGAGTGAGCTTCTCCTTGCACGCTACCACAGATGGGCCTATGATAAAGCAAAAGAGAAAACTGTGATGTCCCTTCGAGAATTTGTAAATGAAGAAACAGAGTTTCAAGTCAACGCTATGGAAGCCATCAATGGTGTGAGGGATTTTCCCAAGAAAGACCCAAGAAAAGATAGGAGCTTTGTCACGTCACAAAGTAGCACAGACCGTCAATCACAGTCACACTCCGGAGCCATGGGAAAATACACCAGATCATGCAATGTATGCGGTTCAGAGCATGGAGCATGGGAATGTGACAGCTTCAAGGCGATGTCAGTGGACCTGCGGTGGAAAACAGCCAAAGAAAAGAAACTTTGCTACAGATGTCTTAGCGGTAATGGTCACAGAGCAGAAAAGTGCCCAAGGACACGTCAATGCAAGATAGATGGCTGCAAACAGACACACCACCGGTTGCTGCATGGAAAAGCGAAGAGAGCTGAGAGTCGTCGACCCATGGAAGGGAGTGGTAACTACCAAGAATCAGATGAGAGCACAATGGCAACAGTGACACTGGCTGCAAAGAACTCGAGTGAAATCGCGCTGAGAACCGTTCCAGTCATAATAAAGCATGGTGGAAAAAGAATAAAGACTAACGCCTTGCTAGATGATGCGAGTACATCGACCTACATAGATGCAAACTTAGCTGCAGAACTCGGAGTGCAAGGGAAAATTGAACAAACCACAGTTAACGTCCTAAATGGAAAGCTGAAGACATTCACCACCATGCCAGTTGAAGTGGGAATAGAAAGTTTGAATCGACGAGTAGATATGAAGATTTGGGCAAAGACAGTGGATAAAGTCACGGGTGATTTAAAAGCAACAGATTGGTCTTTGAAGCAGGATCAATATAGCCATTTGAAAGATATCCAGTTTCCAAAGATTGGTAAGAGAACCTCAGTGGATCTCCTGATAGGTGCAGAATACAGTGAGCTACATCAAAGCATTCGAGACGTCATTGGTCGACCTGGTGAACCAACAGCGAGAGAGACAAGACTGGGATGGACGTGTATCGGTCCGGTAGGGACTCCCTCGGGCCAAAAGAGGGAGGCAACCAACATGGCTTACAGCTTCTTCACCAAGGAGTCGCCATTGCTGCATGAAATCAATGATAACCTGAGAGCATTTTGGGAGATAGAGAGCATCAGCAAAGTGAATGAAGGACAAACCCCCTTGAATGAGAGTGATCGGAAAGTGCTGCAGAATGCCAGATCGTCAGTCAAGATAGTAGAGGACAGATATCAAGTGGCCGTACCATGGAAGGGAAACCACCACCCAGCAATGCCAGATAGCCGGGAGATGGCTGAGAAACGGCTGATATCAGCAGAGACCAAACTGCAGAAAAATCCAGAGCTTGGAAAAAGTTACTCCCGAGTCATTCAGCAATACCAAGAAAAGGGTTACATTAAGAAGATCAAGGATGATGAGAGAAATAGTCATCAGTGGTACCTACCACACTTCCCTGTGGTCCGTCCTGACAAGAGCACAACAAAAACAAGGATAGTTTTCGATGCCTCGGCGAAAGTTGACGGAGTCAGTTTGAATGACAATATAAATACAGGACCGAAGATCCAAAACGAGCTATTCGAGGTATTACTGCGCTTTAGGAGGTACCCAGTTGCTATTGTTTGCGACATAGCGGAGATGTACCTGCAGATATCCTTAGAAGAAGAAGATAAAAGGTATCACCGATTTCTGTGGCGGGACCTAGAAGACAGGACAAGAGATCCAGAGACGTTTGAGTTCCAGCGACTTGTTTTTGGAATCAACAGCTCACCGTTTTTGGCACAGTTGGTTTCTCAAGAGCATGCAAGAGCCCACCAGACACAGTGCCCTAGAGCAGCAGAGGCAATTTTGAAGTCAACTTACATGGACGACACTCTTGACTCAGTGAACGATGATGAACAGGGAAAAAAGCTGTACAGAGAGTTATCAGCATTGTGGAAAGGAGCTGGGATGCATGCCAGAAAATGGTTGTCCAACTCACCCGAAGTTTTAGCCATCATACCAGATGAAGATAGAGCTTCAGAGATTAATTTGGAGGAGGGATATTTGCCATCAGTAAAGGCCCTTGGAGTGCTGTGGAAGGCGGAAGAAGACGCGTTCTGTTATCGGCTGACACCCCCTGCTGCTGATCTCAAGCTTACGAAGAGGAGCCTACTGCGAAGAATAGCAACCATTTTTGATCCCCTTGGGTTGATGTCGCCATATGTTATACAAGGAAAAATCATCATGCAGGATGTATGGATGTGTGGCGTGGAATGGGATGAAGAATTGCCAGAGGAGATTGAAAAGAAAGCTTGGGATTGGATAGTTAAAATCACAGGGTTGGCCCAAGCCAGGATCCCTAGATGCCTACAACTTGCTGAGGAGATGACAAGTTTCCAACTTCACACCTTTGGTGATGCCTCAAAAGATGCATATGGGACTGTGGTGTATGCAAGAAGCACCTATGCCAGTGGAATGGTAGCCACAAGGATTGTAGCGTCCAAGACCAAGGTTGCACCGTTAACCTCAGTGAGCATCCCGAGACTAGAGATGATGGCGACGGTCCTAGGACTTCAACTCAGTCTGAGCATTGTAGCAGCATTGGCCACCAATGTCAAGGAGGTGGTGTTTTGGAGTGATAGTCAAAACGTTCTCTGGTGGATAAAGCGACCTAGCAGAAAACTGAAACCTTTCGTTGCCAACCGAGTAGGCCTGATACAGCAACATACAGACCCTCAACAGTGGAGATATGTGCCAACCAAAGAAAACCCAGCAGACCTGCCTTCAAGAGGTGTAAGAGCAAAAGACCTAGCAGAGTCCAGCCTATGGTGGGACGGACCAGAGTTTTTACAGAGGGATTCTTCAGAGTGGCCAGAGAGAGTTGTTGGACAGGGAGATGAAGTCCAGGATGAAATGAAAGATGAGAGCAGTTACCTCAGCTTGGAAGAAAAGAACAGTCTAAAACAAGTGATGAACCTTGCAGATACAAGACTAGACCCTTCCCGATTCTCCAGCTGGCAGAGATTGACACGTGTTCATGCATGGGTGCAGCGATTTATCGGAAATTGTCAGGCAGCCCCCACTGAGAGGAAACAAGGAGAACTAGAAGTTGAGGAAGTAAAAGCGACTGAGTTACTCTTGATTAGACAGTGCCAAAAAGAAGCCTTTGCAGAGGAGTATAGCGCGTTATGCCATGGAAGGGAGCTGCCCAAGTCCAGTCAAATAGCTGGCCTGACGCCAAAATTAGATGCCGACTTCTTACTTCGTAGCAACAGTCGTCTAGCTTATGCTGATAATCTGTCCTATGAAGCCAAGTTCCCGATAATACTACCGAGAAAACACCACGTGACCCAGTTACTGGTGAGATTCTACCATGAAAGAGAGAATCATGTAGCTGGGACAAACAAGATCTTGTCAGAGATGTCAGCCAAGTATTGGATTATTAGAGGTCGAGAGGAGATCCGGGATTGGGAGGCTAAGTGCGCAGCCTGTGAACGTAAGAAGGCAAGAGTAACGTCACAATTGATGGCCCCCCTGCCAAGAACAAGAGTGAGTCCACCAATGAGAGCCTTCTCAGTTTCTTCAGTCGACTATGCTGGACCGTTTCTTACTAAGCAAGGACGAGGGAGAGTACAAACTAAGAGATACCTGTGCCTATTTACTTGCCATGCCTCGAGGGCGGTACACTTGGAGATGGCATATGCTTTAGATACCAACTCGTTCCTGAATGCCTTCAACAGATTTACTCACCGTAGAGGCGTCCCAGTAGAAGTTACTTCAGATAATGGCACGAACTTCGTTGGGGCTAACCGAGAATTGATGGAATTGGTCACCCAGCTGGACCAAGTGAGAGTAACTAGAGATGGAGCAGCGCGAGGAATAAAATGGAGGTTTAATCCGCCACATGGACCTCACTTTGGTGGAATTCATGAAAGTCTGGTGAAGAGTGCAAAGAAGGCGATATATGCTGTACTTCAGAAAGCAGACATCACAGATGAAGAGCTGAGCACTGCATTCACTGGAGCTGAAGCCCTGCTCAATTCCAGGCCGTTGTCTTACCAGTCAGCAGATTCCAAGGATGCTCCCCCTATAACACCTAACCACTTTCTATTTGGTCAGTGCGGCGGACAGTTTGCCCCAGAAGAGATAGATAGCTCAGATTTCAACCCAAGACGACGATGGAGGAGAGTTCAGGAGCTACTGAAGGAATTTTGGTCCCGGTGGTTAAAGGAGTGGCTCCCTCTGTTGCGTCAGCGCCACAAGTGGAGAGATGTCAAGAAGGATTTAGAAGTAGGAGACGTTGTACTGGTGGCAGATCCTGGATCAGTGAGAGGAGATTGGCCAAGGGACGAGTAACAGAATTGTTTACCGGCAGAGATGGTCATCGTCGAGTGGTCAAAGTCCAGGTTGGCGAGAAGACTATGATAAGGCCAATCGTCAGGTTGTGCCCCCTGCAGTGCTGACATGTTTGCTTGCTGTCATTTAATTGGTGCGTGGTGCCCAGTCCATGCTTGCTGTCGTTTATTGGTGCGTGGTGCCCAGGCCACGCTTGCTGTCGCTTATTGGTGCATGGTGCCCAGTCCATGCTTGCTGTCGTTATTGGTGCGTGGTGCCCAAGCCATGCTGGTCGCAGATCGTTCGTGGTGCATGGTGCCCAAGCCATGCTGGTCGCAGATCGTTCGTGCATGGTGCCCAAGCCATGTTAACCATCATCGAGAAGTGCCTTGCTCGAGGACAGTGACATTTAATAGACTTATCATTATGGATATCCTTTTTGTGAAATGGACACTTGGATACGTGTAGAGACCTTTTTGAAATAGTGCTTATCAGTCACTATCCGGACAATGGTGAACTTAATGAAACAACAGAAATTCTGAATGCTAACAATCAGTTTGTTTAGACTTAATCAAAATGGGTTGATAATTAGAATTGGGAGCAAAATTGCTTGGGGTTACTTGTTTTTCATTAAACCATATCAACCAACACGTTACAGTTTTTTGTGGATGACAGTATTCAGAGTTTCAACCATTTCATTCTTTGTGCATAATTGTGGAAGTTGAGAATTCTGTGTTCCATAACAGATGGACAGACGGACAAAAATTGGCATTTTCAGAGAGTATAGATGGAATAGTGATTCACTATTGGATATATTCTATAGACAGTTGATCTGCATTAGTCAAGCTGAACCTACTGTAAAGTCAGTCAGGATACGTTACCGGAAATTATTATGGACTGTCATTTTATGAATATTCCGGGTTCAGCTGGTATTTGTTAACAAAACGTCATTTCACTTTAAACTCGACATAAGCCTTTTAAGCATAGTTTTTGAACAACTGTGAGTCCAGTACTCAATAGGTTAAATTTGGGGTTATATCAGTTGGGACATTGATTATCAATAGTATACACATGTACATAAGTTTAATAGATTTGATTACCGTTAAGGTTTTAACGGGGAAGGGAGGATGGATAGGAGTTAATAGTTTCCCAGTAGGATGTGACTGTCTTCGGCTCACATCCGGCTGGTGCGGACTTGGTCCGCGGGGGTCGAATGGCGCGCTGAAGAAGAAGGACGGAGATCGAATTTTGTAGCAAAGAATTCCTGAATAAAGCGGAAGAACTGTTATGTTTTATATCGTCTAAGAGTCTAATAACCATTGTGACCGTCTCAACTCTCTCTCACTACGCTGGCAAGAGGGTGGAGCAGCCAGGCTGGAGTCTTTCTGATTGTGACCATCTCAACTCTCTCTCACCACGCTGGCAAGAGGGTGGAGCAGCCAGGCTGGAGTCTTTCTGATTGTGATTGTCTCAACTCTCTCTCACCACGCTGGCAAGAGAGTGGAGCAGCCAGGCTGGAGTCTTTCTGATTGTGACCATCTCAACTCTCTCTCACCACGCTGGCAAGAGGGTGGAGCAGCCAGGCTGGAGTCTTTCTGATTGTGATTGTCTCAACTCTCTCTCACCACGCTGGCAAGAGGGTGGAGCAGCCAGGCTGGAGTCTTTCTGATTGTGACTGTCTCAACTCTCTCTCACCACGCTGGCAAGAGGGTGGAGCAGCCAGGCTGGAGTCTTTCTGATTGTGACCATCTCAACTCTCTCTCACCACGCTGGCAAGAGGGTGGAGCAGCCAGGCTGGAGTCTTTCTGATTGTGACCATCTCAACTCTCTCTCACCACGCTGGCAAGAGAGTGGAGCAGCCAGGCTGGAGTCTTTCTGATTGTGACCATCTCAACTCTCTCTCACTACGCTGGCAAGAGGGTGGAGCAGCCAGGCTGGAGTCTTTCTGATTGTGACCATCTCAACTCTCTCTCACCACGCTGGCAAGAGGGTGGAGCAGCCAGGCTGGAGTCTTTCTGATTGTGATTGTCTCAACTCTCTCTCACCACGCTGGCAAGAGGGTGGAGCAGCCAGGCTGGAGTCTTTCTGATTGTGATTGTCTCAACTCTCTCTCACTACGCTGGCAAGAGGGTGGAGCAGCCAGGCTGGAGTCTTTCTGATTGTGACTGTCTCAACTCTCTCTCACTACGCTGGCAAGAGGGTGGAGCAGCCAGGCTGGAGTCTTTCCGATTGTGACTGTCTCAACTCTCTCTCACCACGCTGGCAAGAGGGTGGAGCAGCCAGGCTCGAGTCTGTCTGATTGTGACCATCTCAACTCTCTCTCACCACGCTGGCAAGAGGGTGGAGCAGCCAGGCTCGAGTCTTTCTGATTGTGATTGTCTCAACTCTCTCTCACCACGCTGGCAAGAGGGTGGAGCAGCCAGGCTGGAGTCTGTCTGATTGTGACCATCTCAACTCTCTCTCACCACGCTGGCAAGAGAGTGGAGCAGCCAGGCTGGAGTCTTTCTGATTGTGATTGTCTCAACTCTCTCTCACCACGCTGGCAAGAGGGTGGAGCAGCCAGGCTCGAGTCTTTCTGATTGTGATTGTCTCAACTCTCTCTCACCACGCTGGCAAGAGGGTGGAGCAGCCAGGCTCGAGTCTTTCTGATTGTGATTGTCTCAACTCTCTCTCACTACGCTGGCAAGAGGGTGGAGCAGCCAGGCTCGAGTCTTTCTGATTGTGATTGTCTCAACTCTCTCTCACCACGCTGGCAAGAGGGTGGAGCAGCCAGGCTCGAGTCTTTCTGATTGTGATTGTCTCAACTCTCTCTCACTACGCTGGCAAGAGGGTGGAGCAGCCAGGCTGGAGTCTTTCTGATTGTGATTGTCTCAACTCTCTCTCACCACGCTGGCAAGAGAGTGGAGCAGCCAGGCTGGAGTCTGTCTGATTGTGATTGTCTCAACTCTCTCTCACCACGCTGGCAAGAGAGTGGAGCAGCCAGGCTGGAGTCTTTCTGATTGTGACTGTCTCAACTCTCTCTCACCACGCTGGCAAGAGAGTGGAGCAGCCAGGCTGGAGTCTTTCTGATTGTGACTGTCTCAACTCTCTCTCACCACGCTGGCAAGAGAGTGGAGCAGCCAGGCTCGAGTCTGTCTGATTGTGATTGTCTCAACTCTCTCTCACCACGCTGGCAAGAGGGTGGAGCAGCCAGGCTCGAGTCTGTCTGATTGTGACTGTCTCAACTCTCTCTCACCACGCTGGCAAGAGGGTGGAGCAGCCAGGCTCGAGTCTGTCTGATTGTGACTGTCTCAACTCTCTCTCACCACGCTGGCAAGAGGGTGGAGCAGCCAGGCTCGAGTCTTTCTGATTGTGATTGTCTCAACTCTCTCTCACTACGCTGGCAAGAGGGTGGAGCAGCCAGGCTGGAGTCTTTCCGATTGTGACTGTCTCAACTCTCTCTCACCACGCTGGCAAGAGGGTGGAGCAGCCAGGCTGGAGTCTTTCCGATTGTGACTGTCTCAACTCTCTCTCACTACGCTGGCAAGAGGGTGGAGCAGCCAGGCTCGAGTCTGTCTGATTGTGACCATCTCAACTCTCTCTCACCACGCTGGCAAGAGGGTGGAGCAGCCAGGCTCGAGTCTTTCTGATTGTGACCATCTCAACTCTCTCTCACCACGCTGGCAAGAGGGTGGAGCAGCCAGGCTGGAGTCTTTCTGATTGTGACTGTCCCAACTCTCTCTCACCACGCTGGCAAGAGGGTGGAGCAGCCAGGCTGGAGTCTTTCTGATTGTGATTGTCTCAACTCTCAACTCTCTCTCACTACGCTGGCAAGAGAGTGGAGCAGCCAGGCTGGAGTCTTTCTGATTGTGATTGTCTCAACTCTCTCTCACCACGCTGGCAAGAGAGTGGAGCAGCCAGGCTGGAGTCTTTCTGATTGTGACCATCTCAACTCTCTCTCACTACGCTGGCAAGAGGGTGGAGCAGCCAGGCTGGAGTCTGTCTGATTGTGACCATCTCAACTCTCTCTCACCACGCTGGCAAGAGGGTGGAGCAGCCAGGCTGGAGTCTGTCTGATTGTGACCATCTCAACTCTCTCACCACGCTGGCAAGAGGGTGGAGCAGCCAGGCTCGAGTCTTTCTGATTGTGATTGTCTCAACTCTCTCTCACTACGCTGGCAAGAGGGTGGAGCAGCCAGGCTGGAGTCTGTCTGATTGTGACTGTCTCAACTCTCTCTCACCACGCTGGCAAGAGGGTGGAGCAGCCAGGCTCGAGTCTTTCTGATTGTGACCATCTCAACTCTCTCACCACGCTGGCAAGAGGGTGGAGCAGCCAGGCTGGAGTCTTTCTGATTGTGACCATCTCAACTCTCTCTCACCACGCTGGCAAGAGGGTGGAGCAGCCAGGCTCGAGTCTTTCTGATTGTGACCATCTCAACTCTCTCTCACTACGCTGGCAAGAGGGTGGAGCAGCCAGGCTGGAGTCTTTCTGATTGTGATTGTCTCAACTCTCTCACACCACGCTGGCAAGAGGGTGGAGCAGCCAGGCTGGAGTCTTTCTGATTGTGACTGTCTCAACTCTCTCTCACTACGCTGGCAAGAGGGTGGAGCAGCCAGGCTCGAGTCTTTCTGATTGTGACCATCTCAACTCTCTCTCACTACGCTGGCAAGAGGGTGGAGCAGCCAGGCTGGAGTCTTTCTGATTGTGACCATCTCAACTCTCTCTCACTACGCTGGCAAGAGGGTGGAGCAGCCAGGCTGGAGTCTGTCTGATTGTGACTGTCTCAACTCTCTCTCACTACGCTGGCAAGAGGGTGGAGCAGCCAGGCTGGAGTCTTTCTGATTGTGACTGTCTCAACTCTCTCTCACTACGCTGGCAAGAGGGTGGAGCAGCCAGGCTCGAGTCTTTCTGATTGTGACCATCTCAACTCTCTCTCACTACGCTGGCAAGAGGGTGGAGCAGCCAGGCTGGAGTCTTTCTGATTGTGACTGTCTCAACTCTCTCTCACTACGCTGGCAAGAGAGTGGAGCAGCCAGGCTGGAGTCTTTCTGATTGTGACCATCTCAACTCTCTCTCACCACGCTGGCAAGAGGGTGGAGCAGCCAGGCTGGAGTCTTTCTGATTGTGATTGTCTCAACTCTCTCTCACTACGCTGGCAAGAGGGTGGAGCAGCCAGGCTGGAGTCTTTCTGATTGTGACCATCTCAACTCTCTCTCACTACGCTGGCAAGAGGGTGGAGCAGCCAGGCTGGAGTCTTTCTGATTGTGACTGTCTCAACTCTCTCTCACCACGCTGGCAAGAGGGTGGAGCAGCCAGGCTCGAGTCTTTCTGATTGTGACCATCTCAACTCTCTCTCACTACGCTGGCAAGAGGGTGGAGCAGCCAGGCTGGAGTCTTTCTGATTGTGACCATCTCAACTCTCTCTCACTACGCTGGCAAGAGGGTGGAGCAGCCAGGCTGGAGTCTTTCTGATTGTGATTGTCTCAACTCTCTCTCACCACGCTGGCAAGAGGGTGGAGCAGCCAGGCTGGAGTCTTTCTGATTGTGACCATCTCAACTCTCTCTCACTACGCTGGCAAGAGGGTGGAGCAGCCAGGCTCGAGTCTTTCTGATTGTGACCATCTCAACTCTCTCTCACCACGCTGGCAAGAGGGTGGAGCAGCCAGGCTGGAGTCTTTCTGATTGTGATTGTCTCAACTCTCTCTCACTACGCTGGCAAGAGAGTGGAGCAGCCAGGCTGGAGTCTGTCTGATTGTGACCATCTCAACTCTCTCTCACTACGCTGGCAAGAGAGTGGAGCAGCCAGGCTCGAGTCTTTCTGATTGTGACTGTCTCAACTCTCTCTCACCACGCTGGCAAGAGGGTGGAGCAGCCAGGCTGGAGTCTGTCTGATTGTGACTGTCTCAACTCTCTCTCACTACGCTGGCAAGAGGGTGGAGCAGCCAGGCTGGAGTCTGTCTGATTGTGACTGTCTCAACTCTCTCTCACTACGCTGGCAAGAGAGTGGAGCAGCCAGGCTGGAGTCTTTCTGATTGTGACTGTCTCAACTCTCTCTCACCACGCTGGCAAGAGGGTGGAGCAGCCAGGCTGGAGTCTTTCTGATTGTGGCCATCTCAACTCTCTCTCACTACGCTGGCAAGAGGGTGGAGCAGCCAGGCTGGAGTCTTTCTGATTGTGATTGTCTCAACTCTCTCTCACTACGCTGGCAAGAGGGTGGAGCAGCCAGGCTGGAGTCTGTCTGATTGTGATTGTCTCAACTCTCTCTCACTACGCTGGCAAGAGAGTGGAGCAGCCAGGCTGGAGTCTGTCTGATTGTGACCATCTCAACTCTCTCTCACTACGCTGGCAAGAGAGTGGAGCAGCCAGGCTCGAGTCTGTCTGATTGTGACCATCTCAACTCTCTCTCACTACGCTGGCAAGAGGGTGGAGCAGCCAGGCTCGAGTCTGTCTGATTGTGACCATCTCAACTCTCTCTCACTACGCTGGCAAGAGGGTGGAGCAGCCAGGCTGGAGTCTTTCTGATTGTGACCATCTCAACTCTCTCTCACTACGCTGGCAAGAGAGTGGAGCAGCCAGGCTCGAGTCTGTCTGATTGTGACCATCTCAACTCTCTCTCACTACGCTGGCAAGAGGGTGGAGCAGCCAGGCTGGAGTCTGTCTGATTGTGACCATCTCAACTCTCTCTCACTACGCTGGCAAGAGAGTGGAGCAGCCAGGCTCGAGTCTGTCTGATTGTGACCATCTCAACTCTCTCTCACTACGCTGGCAAGAGGGTGGAGCAGCCAGGCTGGAGTCTTTCTGATTGTGACCATCTCAACTCTCTCTCACCACGCTGGCAAGAGGGTGGAGCAGCCAGGCTCGAGTCTTTCTGATTGTGATTGTCTCAACTCTCTCTCACTACGCTGGCAAGAGGGTGGAGCAGCCAGGCTGGAGTCTTTCTGATTGTGACCATCTCAACTCTCTCTCACCACGCTGGCAAGAGGGTGGAGCAGCCAGGCTCGAGTCTTTCTGATTGTGATTGTCTCAACTCTCTCTCACTACGCTGGCAAGAGGGTGGAGCAGCCAGGCTGGAGTCTTTCTGATTGTGACCATCTCAACTCTCTCTCACTACGCTGGCAAGAGGGTGGAGCAGCCAGGCTGGAGTCTTTCTGATTGTGACCATCTCAACTCTCTCTCACTACGCTGGCAAGAGGGTGGAGCAGCCAGGCTGGAGTCTTTCTGATTGTGATTGTCTCAACTCTCTCTCACCACGCTGGCAAGAGGGTGGAGCAGCCAGGCTGGAGTCTTTCTGATTGTGACCATCTCAACTCTCTCTCACTACGCTGGCAAGAGGGTGGAGCAGCCAGGCTCGAGTCTTTCTGATTGTGACCATCTCAACTCTCTCTCACCACGCTGGCAAGAGGGTGGAGCAGCCAGGCTGGAGTCTTTCTGATTGTGATTGTCTCAACTCTCTCTCACTACGCTGGCAAGAGAGTGGAGCAGCCAGGCTGGAGTCTGTCTGATTGTGACCATCTCAACTCTCTCTCACTACGCTGGCAAGAGAGTGGAGCAGCCAGGCTCGAGTCTTTCTGATTGTGACTGTCTCAACTCTCTCTCACCACGCTGGCAAGAGGGTGGAGCAGCCAGGCTGGAGTCTGTCTGATTGTGACTGTCTCAACTCTCTCTCACTACGCTGGCAAGAGGGTGGAGCAGCCAGGCTGGAGTCTGTCTGATTGTGACTGTCTCAACTCTCTCTCACTACGCTGGCAAGAGAGTGGAGCAGCCAGGCTGGAGTCTTTCTGATTGTGACCATCTCAACTCTCTCTCACTACGCTGGCAAGAGAGTGGAGCAGCCAGGCTCGAGTCTTTCTGATTGTGACTGTCTCAACTCTCTCTCACCACGCTGGCAAGAGGGTGGAGCAGCCAGGCTCGAGTCTGTCTGATTGTGACCATCTCAACTCTCTCTCACCACGCTGGCAAGAGGGTGGAGCAGCCAGGCTCGAGTCTTTCTGATTGTGACCATCTCAACTCTCTCTCACCACGCTGGCAAGAGGGTGGAGCAGCCAGGCTGGAGTCTTTCTGATTGTGACCATCTCAACTCTCTCTCACTACGCTGGCAAGAGGGTGGAGCAGCCAGGCTGGAGTCTTTCTGATTGTGATTGTCTCAACTCTCTCTCACCACGCTGGCAAGAGGGTGGAGCAGCCAGGCTGGAGTCTTTCTGATTGTGATTGTCTCAACTCTCTCTCACCACGCTGGCAAGAGGGTGGAGCAGCCAGGCTGGAGTCTTTCTGATTGTGATTGTCTCAACTCTCTCTCACCACGCTGGCAAGAGGGTGGAGCAGCCAGGCTGGAGTCTTTCTGATTGTGATTGTCTCAACTCTCTCTCACCACGCTGGCAAGAGAGTGGAGCAGCCAGGCTCGAGTCTGTCTGATTGTGACCATCTCAACTCTCTCTCACTACGCTGGCAAGAGGGTGGAGCAGCCAGGCTGGAGTCTGTCTGATTGTGACCATCTCAACTCTCTCTCACCACGCTGGCAAGAGGGTGGAGCAGCCAGGCTGGAGTCTGTCTGATTGTGACCATCTCAACTCTCTCACCACGCTGGCAAGAGGGTGGAGCAGCCAGGCTCGAGTCTTTCTGATTGTGATTGTCTCAACTCTCTCTCACTACGCTGGCAAGAGGGTGGAGCAGCCAGGCTGGAGTCTGTCTGATTGTGACTGTCTCAACTCTCTCTCACCACGCTGGCAAGAGGGTGGAGCAGCCAGGCTCGAGTCTTTCTGATTGTGACCATCTCAACTCTCTCACCACGCTGGCAAGAGGGTGGAGCAGCCAGGCTGGAGTCTTTCTGATTGTGACCATCTCAACTCTCTCTCACCACGCTGGCAAGAGGGTGGAGCAGCCAGGCTGGAGTCTTTCTGATTGTGATTGTCTCAACTCTCTCTCACTACGCTGGCAAGAGGGTGGAGCAGCCAGGCTGGAGTCTTTCTGATTGTGACCATCTCAACTCTCTCACCACGCTGGCAAGAGGGTGGAGCAGCCAGGCTGGAGTCTTTCTGATTGTGACCATCTCAACTCTCTCTCACCACGCTGGCAAGAGGGTGGAGCAGCCAGGCTGGAGTCTTTCTGATTGTGACCATCTCAACTCTCTCTCACTACGCTGGCAAGAGGGTGGAGCAGCCAGGCTGGAGTCTTTCTGATTGTGACCATCTCAACTCTCTCTCACTACGCTGGCAAGAGGGTGGAGCAGCCAGGCTCGAGTCTTTCTGATTGTGACCATCTCAACTCTCTCTCACTACGCTGGCAAGAGGGTGGAGCAGCCAGGCTGGAGTCTTTCTGATTGTGATTGTCTCAACTCTCTCACACCACGCTGGCAAGAGGGTGGAGCAGCCAGGCTGGAGTCTTTCTGATTGTGACTGTCTCAACTCTCTCTCACTACGCTGGCAAGAGGGTGGAGCAGCCAGGCTCGAGTCTTTCTGATTGTGACCATCTCAACTCTCTCTCACTACGCTGGCAAGAGGGTGGAGCAGCCAGGCTGGAGTCTTTCTGATTGTGACCATCTCAACTCTCTCTCACTACGCTGGCAAGAGGGTGGAGCAGCCAGGCTGGAGTCTGTCTGATTGTGACTGTCTCAACTCTCTCTCACTACGCTGGCAAGAGGGTGGAGCAGCCAGGCTGGAGTCTTTCTGATTGTGACTGTCTCAACTCTCTCTCACTACGCTGGCAAGAGGGTGGAGCAGCCAGGCTCGAGTCTTTCTTATTGTGACCATCTCAACTCTCTCTCACTACGCTGGCAAGAGGGTGGAGCAGCCAGGCTGGAGTCTTTCTGATTGTGACTGTCTCAACTCTCTCTCACTACGCTGGCAAGAGAGTGGAGCAGCCAGGCTGGAGTCTTTCTGATTGTGACCATCTCAACTCTCTCTCACCACGCTGGCAAGAGGGTGGAGCAGCCAGGCTGGAGTCTTTCTGATTGTGATTGTCTCAACTCTCTCTCACTACGCTGGCAAGAGGGTGGAGCAGCCAGGCTGGAGTCTTTCTGATTGTGACCATCTCAACTCTCTCTCACTACGCTGGCAAGAGGGTGGAGCAGCCAGGCTGGAGTCTTTCTGATTGTGACTGTCTCAACTCTCTCTCACTACGCTGGCAAGAGGGTGGAGCAGCCAGGCTCGAGTCTTTCTGATTGTGACCATCTCAACTCTCTCTCACTACGCTGGCAAGAGGGTGGAGCAGCCAGGCTGGAGTCTTTCTGATTGTGACCATCTCAACTCTCTCTCACTACGCTGGCAAGAGGGTGGAGCAGCCAGGCTGGAGTCTTTCTGATTGTGATTGTCTCAACTCTCTCTCACCACGCTGGCAAGAGGGTGGAGCAGCCAGGCTGGAGTCTTTCTGATTGTGACCATCTCAACTCTCTCTCACTACGCTGGCAAGAGGGTGGAGCAGCCAGGCTCGAGTCTTTCTGATTGTGACCATCTCAACTCTCTCTCACCACGCTGGCAAGAGGGTGGAGCAGCCAGGCTGGAGTCTTTCTGATTGTGATTGTCTCAACTCTCTCTCACTACGCTGGCAAGAGAGTGGAGCAGCCAGGCTGGAGTCTGTCTGATTGTGACCATCTCAACTCTCTCTCACTACGCTGGCAAGAGAGTGGAGCAGCCAGGCTCGAGTCTTTCTGATTGTGACTGTCTCAACTCTCTCTCACCACGCTGGCAAGAGGGTGGAGCAGCCAGGCTGGAGTCTGTCTGATTGTGACTGTCTCAACTCTCTCTCACTACGCTGGCAAGAGGGTGGAGCAGCCAGGCTGGAGTCTGTCTGATTGTGACTGTCTCAACTCTCTCTCACTACGCTGGCAAGAGAGTGGAGCAGCCAGGCTGGAGTCTTTCTGATTGTGACTGTCTCAACTCTCTCTCACCGCGCTGGCAAGAGGGTGGAGCAGCCAGGCTGGAGTCTTTCTGATTGTGGCCATCTCAACTCTCTCTCACTACGCTGGCAAGAGGGTGGAGCAGCCAGGCTGGAGTCTTTCTGATTGTGATTGTCTCAACTCTCTCTCACTACGCTGGCAAGAGGGTGGAGCAGCCAGGCTGGAGTCTGTCTGATTGTGATTGTCTCAACTCTCTCTCACTACGCTGGCAAGAGAGTGGAGCAGCCAGGCTGGAGTCTGTCTGATTGTGACCATCTCAACTCTCTCTCACTACGCTGGCAAGAGAGTGGAGCAGCCAGGCTCGAGTCTGTCTGATTGTGACCATCTCAACTCTCTCTCACTACGCTGGCAAGAGGGTGGAGCAGCCAGGCTGGAGTCTTTCTGATTGTGACCATCTCAACTCTCTCTCACTACGCTGGCAAGAGAGTGGAGCAGCCAGGCTCGAGTCTGTCTGATTGTGACCATCTCAACTCTCTCTCACTACGCTGGCAAGAGGGTGGAGCAGCCAGGCTGGAGTCTGTCTGATTGTGACCATCTCAACTCTCTCTCACTACGCTGGCAAGAGAGTGGAGCAGCCAGGCTCGAGTCTGTCTGATTGTGACCATCTCAACTCTCTCTCACTACGCTGGCAAGAGGGTGGAGCAGCCAGGCTGGAGTCTTTCTGATTGTGACCATCTCAACTCTCTCTCACCACGCTGGCAAGAGGGTGGAGCAGCCAGGCTCGAGTCTTTCTGATTGTGATTGTCTCAACTCTCTCTCACTACGCTGGCAAGAGGGTGGAGCAGCCAGGCTGGAGTCTTTCTGATTGTGACCATCTCAACTCTCTCTCACTACGCTGGCAAGAGGGTGGAGCAGCCAGGCTCGAGTCTTTCTGATTGTGATTGTCTCAACTCTCTCTCACCACGCTGGCAAGAGGGTGGAGTAGATAGGCTGGAGTCTTTCTGATTGTGACTGTCTCAACTCTCTCTCACTACGCTGGCAAGAGGGTGGAGCAGCCAGGCTCGAGTCTTTCTGATTGTGACTGTCTCAACTCTCTCTCACTACGCTGGCAAGAGGGTGGAGCAGCCAGGCTCGAGTCTTTCTGATTGTGATTGTCTCAACTCTCTCTCACCACGCTGGCAAGAGGGTGGAGCAGCCAGGCTGGAGTCTTTCTGATTGTGATTGTCTCAACTCTCTCTCACTACGCTGGCAAGAGGGTGGAGCAGCCAGGCTGGAGTCTTTCTGATTGTGACTGTCTCAACTCTCTCTCACTACGCTGGCAAGAGGGTGGAGCAGCCAGGCTCAAGTCTTTCTGATTGTGACTGTCTCAACTCTCTCTCACTACGCTGGCAAGAGGGTGGAGCAGCCAGGCCGGCATTGGTCTGGTTCTGACTGTCACATCTCTCTCTCTCACCATGATGGCAAGACGATGGAGCAATAATGAAGAGATCACAAATCGATTAAAAACACACTGACTTTATTTACTGTTCTATTTACAATTACTATTGCATCTTTATGCAAATATTGCGGATAGTAATGGTCATCTACAGTATACAGGACAGAAAACCATTGGACAAAACGAAATCCAAATATGAATACGCATGCCCCAGGCCTGGAATAGCATATGAGAATAAAACTTTAACCCTCCCCCCTCTCATTCTCGTTATTGGTGAGGACGATCCCAATATCAAATGTTGTTGACTATAGAAGATCAATCAAGCCAGCAATGGCACGTTCAAACTAATGCTCTCAAGCCCAAGGTATCATATCACAGATCTGGTCATACTCAGAGAGTCTAGAGGTCCTATACATGCAGCATTCCAGGCCCGGAGCAGGTCACCACAGATCTTATTCTTATAGACTGACATTGACCAACTCATCTAAACAGAAAACTAGCACCTCTTGTAATACACTGAACTGACATGAAACAACACACTGGTGCTGGGAGCAATGCACACTAGTCTTGTACATGTGTTATTGGATGGCCAACAGGTGACCATGTACAGTAACTGACAGTACATGTATTGTTTAGCAATCAATGGTTATGTGTTTGCCGTCCTATCTGGAGGTGGTGCGCGCATCAACTACCAGGATACCAGGACAGTTTCATCATGTCGCACCCAAAAAACCCACTTTCTCCCACACACCGAGGTTGACTCATTGGTTTGACCCAGTGCAAGCTGAGACCAGAAAGTAGCACTCAGCTCCAATTGCATAGTTGATATTGGTCTGAGCTTCAACTGGGTCTTAGAATCACCCACAGGTCATGCTATACTGCGGGCGAAGCTCTGAAATTGCTGGTTACAAAGATTTAAAACAAATTCTTGTAAAGAAAAGATAAACCTGCAATGTACATAAGCTTTCAAAGCAGTTTTCCTACCAGCACAACACCGAGCAGGTATACACCATGGCATCAGTCAAGAGCCAACTAGGTTAACCATCACATCCACTGAGAGTGGCTGACATCATGATAGATACCTGTACAGGTATAAACCATGGCATCAGTCAAGAGCCAACTAGGTTAACCATCACATCACTGAGAGTGGCTGACATCATGATAGATACCTGTACAGGTATAAACCATGGCATCAGTCAAGAGCCAACTAGGTTAACCATCACATCACTGAGAGTGGCTGACATCATGATAGATACCTGTACAGGTATAAACCATGGCATCAGTCAAGAGCCAACTAGGTTAACCATCACATCACTGAGAGTGGCTGACATCATGATAGATACCTGTACAGGTATAAACCATGGCATCAGTCAAGAGCCAACTAGGTTAACCATCACATCCACTGAGAGTGGCTGACATCATGATAGATACCTGTACAGGTATAAACCGTGGCATCAGTCAAGAGCCAACTAGGTTAACCATCACATCCACTGAGAGTGGCTGACATCATGATAGATACCTGTACAGGTATAAACCATGGCATCAGTCAAGAGCCAACTAGGTTAACCATCACATCAACTGAGAGTGGCTGACATCATGATAGATACCTGTACAGGTATAAACCATGGCATCAGTCAAGAGCCAACTAGGTTAACCATCACATCCACTGAGAGTGGCTGACATCATGATAGATACCTGTACAGGTATAAACCATGGCATCAGTCAAGAGCCAACTAGGTTAACCATCACATCCACTGAGAGTGGCTGACATCATGATAGATACCTGTACAGGTATAAACCATGGCATCAGTCAAGAGCCAACTAGGTTAACCATCACATCAACTGAGAGTGGCTGACATCATGATAGATACCTGTACAGGTATAAACCGTGGCATCAGTCAAGAGCCAACTAGGTTAACCATCACATCACTGAGAGTGGCTGACATCATGATAGATACCTGTACAGGTATAAACCATGGCATCAGTCAAGAGCCAACTAGGTTAACCATCACATCACTGAGAGTGGCTGACATCATGATAGATACCTGTACAGGTATAAACCATGGCATCAGTCAAGAGCCAACTAGGTTAACCATCACATCCACTGAGAGTGGCTGACATCATGATAGATACCAGTACAGGTATAAACCGTGGCATCAGTCAAGAGCCAACTAGGTTAACCATCACATCACTGAGAGTGGCTGACATCATGATAGATACCTGTACAGGTATACACCGTGGCATCAGTCAAGAGCCAACTAGGTTAACCATCACATCACTGAGAGTGGCTGACATCATGATAGATACCTGTACAGGTATAAACCATGGCATCAGTCAAGAGCCAACTAGGTTAACCATCACATCACTGAGAGTGGCTGACATCATGATAGATACCTGTACAGGTATAAACCATGGCATCAGTCAAGAGCCAACTAGGTTAACCATCACATCACTGCGAGTGGCTGACATCATGATAGATACCTGTACAGGTATAAACCATGGCATCAGTCAAGAGCCAACTAGGTTAACCATCACATCCACTGAGAGTGGCTGACATCATGATAGATACCTGTACAGGTATAAACCATGGCATCAGTCAAGAGCCAACTAGGTTAACCATCACATCACTGAGAGTGGCTGACATCATGATAGATACCTGTACAGGTATAAACTATGGCATCAGTCAAGAGCCAACTAGGTTAACCATCACATCCACTGAGAGTGGCTGACATCATGATAGATACCTGTACAGGTATAAACCGTGGCTCAGTCAAGAGCCAACTAGGTTAACCATCACATCCACTGAGAGTGGCTGACATCATGATAGATACCTGTACAGGTATAAACCATGGCATCAGTCAAGAGCCAACTAGGTTAACCATCACATCCACTGAGAGTGGCTGACATCATGATAGATACCTGTACAGGTATAAACCATGGCATCAGTCAAGAGCCAACTAGGTTAACCATCACATCACTGAGAGTGGCTGACATCATGATAGATACCTGTACAGGTATAAACCATGGCATCAGTCAAGAGCCAACTAGGTTAACCATCACATCCACTGAGAGTGGCTGACATCATGATAGATACCTGTACAGGTATAAACCATGGCATCAGTCAAGAGCCAACTAGGTTAACCATCACATCTACTGAGAGTGGCTGACATCATGATAGATACCTGTACAGGTATAAACCATGGCATCAGTCAAGAGCCAACTAGGTTAACCATCACATCACTGAGAGTGGCTGACATCATGATAGATACCTGTACAGGTATAAACCATGGCATCAGTCAAGAGCCAACTAGGTTAACCATCACATCACTGAGAGTGGCTGACATCATGATAGATACCTGTACAGGTATAAACCATGGCATCAGTCAAGAGCCAACTAGGTTAACCATCACATCACTGAGAGTGGCTGACATCATGATAGATACCTGTACAGGTATAAACCGTGGCATCAGTCAAGAGCCAACTAGGTTAACCATCACATCACTGAGAGTGGCTGACATCATGATAGATACCTGTACAGGTATAAACCATGGCATCAGTCAAGAGCCAACTAGGTTAACCATCACATCCACTGAGAGTGGCTGACATCATGATAGATACCTGTACAGGTATAAACCGTGGCATCAGTCAAGAGCCAACTAGGTTAACCATCACATCCACTGAGAGTGGCTGACATCATGATAGATACCTGTACAGGTATAAACCGTGGCATCAGTCAAGAGCCAACTAGGTTAACCATCACATCCACTGAGAGTGGCTGACATCATGATAGATACCAGTATTGCCACCAAGAGAAGAATATGAAGATGAGATCAGTATCACTGATTACTTGCACCAGGTTTCTGATTTACACTAAGCACAAGAGTTCATAGTTGATGTCTGAGTTGAGAATTAAAACACTGAGTAATAACCGACAAAATACAATGGAGTTTTATATGCTGACGTTGAGAGAAAGTGATGGATGACGATCACATGTTGATCATCACAAGTTGACGAGTTATAACAGCACCTAAAGACTTCGCAACACAAACATTACTAACATAAATTATTGGTTTTATACAAAAAGACTGTAACTGTTTCATGAGAAGTAAAGGAATTAAGGAGCAGTACCTCGGGGCCTACAGGCTACAGGCCGGAGGCTTCAAGGAGCACTACCTCAGGGCCTACAGGCTACAGGCCTGAGGCTTCAAGGAGCACTACCTCGGGGCCTACAGGCTACAGGCCTGAGGCTTCAAGGAGCACTACCTCGGGGCCTACAATAGCCTGAGGCTTCAAGGCAAAGAGACAACCACAAAATCTTGCCACTTTCACAGCCACAAGTGTCTTGGTGACTTTATGATTATTTGAATTTGATTGTAAAGAGAAAGTTCCAAGAGAAACTAGACCAAGAGAGTTTACTTGTCATGAAATCAGCCATCTAGACAAATGCTAGATTAGTCATATAACCCGTCATAACTTACTGTATAACACTGAAAGTTCTAATGTACAGTATCACGGAATCCATGCAAATGACCTTAACAGCCACACAATCACCAGTTGAATTTACACAATCATTTAAATGGAAATAAACCAGCTCTGTGCTTTGAACACATGTTTGTAAGATTGACAAACTTGGGCCAAGTTCAAGATACAATTTACATATACCATACGATACTTGTATTTGTTGAGCTCTGGTATTGATGAGCCAGAGATGGATTATAAAAGCCAAGAGAGCAAAGCTAGGCTTTTCGCACTCAAGGAAATACATTATACATAAATAATTTACGCAAACATGAACACCCATAAATTAGTTGAGTTTTCAGTAAAAAAATATTGATATACAAGCATTATTTAAGTTTATAGCGTGGCAAGCAAGCGGGTTAGTGACGGAGCATTGAAAACAGCAAAAAGACGCCACATCCTAAACCTATGGCAGAAAATAGTAGAAGAGATTGTTGGTAGTATACAAACATATGAAATGCACTATGTAATGTACATGTAAAACATGTGAGAGGTGCCAATGGGAGTTTGGTGGGCAGAGTATTGACAGAGAGAACATTCAGGGCTAGACATAAGCAAAGATGCCTTCCTACCCTTGCTATTTGACCAACCGCCCAAAATGTGCTCTTCTTTGTCTTTATTGCCGAAGGCCACTTAAATGGATAACCTATCTAGACATTGTTCAGCCCTGAATGTGTCATTAGAATGAACATGAAAGGGAGCTTTAAAGGGCCATGAATTGAGGAGACCACACACTGTACTGGACTGCTTTACCTCATGTCACTGACAACTTCAAAGCTGGTTACATACAACTTTTTATAGAAAATACTCCACAATAATAATGGTTTACACTAAGTTATAAAAGTCTATCTACATCATTCTGGCACCGGGCCAACATTTCAAGTCAGAGGGACAACAAATCTATTTGGCAACATGAAATATTTCTGCAGAACTCGGATGTGGGGAAATGTTTGAAACAGTTGACAGGACTGAGAAAAGGTAATGACTTGAGAGAACAGATCATATGAGTGTAAATATTGGTGAATTATGCTTGCTAGTCAACTCACCATCCGACACGACGATACTGCCTAGGTGACCAGTTTGGTATCAGGAAGAGATGTATTGTTGTCAACAGGAGAATTATGACTTCTATCAGGACAGAGACTCATCTATAAATGCATTCAGTTCAAGAGAGTGAGAGAGAGAATGAGTCGACCACAACAAGAGTAGGGGACAACTAGAGATCAAACCTTCTGAGCATTTCTTCTGTCATCTTTCAGAAACCCCGCCATGTACCAAATCAGCACCTTGTTTTATACAAAGCTCGAAACTCAATTATCCATGTTGTTGATAGACAAGAGTAACTGCATTGAACAGATTGCTCCATTACACTCAAGGTGTGTTTAGAATGGTAAACATGCTCCATTACACTCAAGGTGTGTTTAGAATGGTAAACATGGCAGATCTCTTAGACAGCTGTATGTTTGCTTGGCTTCAAGCTTGATGACTTCGATGCCTTTGACTCTGAAGAAGTCCGTGACGATGAAGTAGGTACATCACCGGTTAAAGTCCGTTTTTTATCAGATGATTTCCTCTTCACTGCAGATGCTGAAGCTGAGCTGGATGATAAAACGGGTAACTTTCCAAACGACCCTGATCCTCGTTTCTGACCATCCGTGCGACTCTTTGTCATTTTATCTGGTGACTTTTGTCGCTTTGTAGCTGAATTTGTCTGAACATCTGAACCTTTCTGTCCCGTTGCATTTTCTGGGCTCTTTTTATCGATACTAGCACGCTTCTCTAACGACTTGGTTCCTGTACTCTTACCGAAACTAGATCTCTTTTCTAACGACCTCCCAGGCTGTGCTGCACCATAATCTGGGCTCCTCTTATCTATACTTGACCTCTTTTCCAGGGATGTGCGTCTCTTATCGCCCCGCCTCCCCACATCACCTGAACTGGCACTCTTCTTCACCTCTGCATACACCAGACCAGTGTTCTCAGGCGTGTTGGCCTTTTTACCCACATCTAAAGCTAAGCCAGCTTTGGTTTTCTCCGCTGTACTACGTGACTGTGTTTTCTCAGGTATTCCCGACCTCTTAGCTGGTTTTGCAGGTACTGGCGGAGGCTTGACAAAACTTACTGGTTTTCTATTCACCCAAAGTTCGTTTTCTGGGAAAATATACCTCTCGGGGGCACTAGTTTTACTCCGGCCACTAGGAGGAGCCATTTTCAGGTCAAGCGAAGGTCTATAATTATCCCTAGTAGCCTTTATTTCTAGAGTTTTCTCAGGCGATGACCGCGTTGTTGAAGCCATGACCGTAATCTCATTCTCAAAGCTCCTCTTCTCCCTCGGGACAGTCGGCTCTTCCGGGGATATGCTCCTTCTGATTGGCTCCGGTAATTTCTGTGGTGACATGGTAATCATTACCGGTTCTGGTAATTTTGACGGTGTAACTCTTGGTGGTGAGACACTTTTTCTCCCCAATTCTGGTACCTTCTCAGGAGACGTATTACTCCTCGTTGACATCACCTTTTCAGGCGATGCACTACGTCGTGATGGAACTACTTTTTCTGGAGACGGAGTCTTCCTCACTGGAATCTTCTTTTCTGGTGAAACACTTCTTTGTGAAGAAACTGCTTTCTCTGCTGATGAAGTACTTCTCACAGGAATACTCCTCCCTGGTGATGCTCTACTCCCTGGAACAACCACCCTACCAGCGACGAGCACAGTTTCACTATCAAGCACATGCCTTGGGGATGGACTGTTATCAATCATCTCTGGAGATTGACTGCCAAGATCAACCTCATACTCAAGTGACGCTTTCTTCCTGGCCTGCTCCTCTGGCGTGATGCTTCGCCTTGGGAAAGTCTGTATTTCCGTCTCTGGAGACATGCTCTTCCTCAACCCAGCTGGATTGGTTTTCATTGGCGACTGTGAACGTCTCTCATCAATCATGTATTTCTCAGGGGTCGCACGTGGAGTACTTGCGTAGCCGGGGGGCAAGATGGTCCTTTGTGGTGATTCTAACCTCTTCTGCAGTAAAGCACTCGGCTGAGGTGAGTTTGTGAACTGTTTCTCGGGACTGACATGTTTCACCGGAGAACTGACTTGTTTCTCTGGTGAAGAAGGTCGACCGAACGTACTGAAAGTGGCCGGTCTATCTGGTGTCACACTGTCTCTTGAGATCACCACCCCCTGCCTACTTGGGGAAGCCCCACTCCAATTATCAGATGAAACACTAATTCTCATCTTTCCTTGCCTCTCTGTGGAGGTGTTAGATATATTTGACTGCAGACTGACTCTCTCGGGAGACATGCTTGTTCTTTCTGACCCAGGGAGAGTGTTTGCCACTCCTGAATGGTACGATTGTTTTTCAGGTGACACACTAGCTCGATTCTGCACAACTTTCTCCGGTGACACACTACTGCGCGGCAAGACTGCTCTTTCAGGTGACACACTAGCTCGATTTTGCACAACTTTCTCCGGCGACACACTACTGCGCGGCAAGACTACTCTTTCAGGTGACACACTAGCTCGATTTGGAACCACTTTTTCAGGTGACACACTAGCTCGATTCTGCACAACTTTCTCCGGTGACACACTACTGCGCGGCAAGACTACTCTTTCAGGTGACACACTAGCTCGATTCGGAACCACTTTTACTGGTGACACACTAGCTCGATTCTGAATCCCTTTTTCAGGTGACACACTAGCTCGAATCTGAACCACTTTTTCTGGTGACACACTACTTCTAGGAGAAACCACCTTCTCCTCTATTGCACTTCCATAAACTTTGGGATACCTTTCGGGTGGTGCACGACAGTTATTCATGTCAAGTGGAGGCACAGTGCCATCTGGTGAGTCGGGTGAATGACTAACCCAGCTTATACTGGACTGAACGGGAACTTGACATTTAGGTGATTCTAACACCAGTGGTGCTTCAACTTCAAGAGAAGTGCTAAGACGCGATATTCCTTTGTCAGGTGACACACGTCCTATACTGGCGTTCACCACAGGGCTGCCATCTGTTGACATGTTCACAAGTGTAAGGTCACCACGTTCAGGAGACAGGCTTCCCGACCTGCGGTAAGCCGAGGGCACAATAGGCTCGATACTGCGCTCCTCAGATGCACACCTTCGGTTAGGGTCCACAGTTCTATCACTAGGAGTCGCCAGCATCTGTTCTGCATGCTGCCGGAGGTGAGCCCTACCCGACTGGTTCGCCTGGAAACCATTCTGCGTCGGCGTTAAACTCAGATTCTGATCAGAGACATCGCCATTGTTTGTATCAACTTTCAACGCACCATTTAAAAGATTCTCAGGACCATAAGAAACAACTTCCACACGTTTTCGATGACCTCCACTTTGGAGATTTTCTAGTGAACTTTCCATGTTTTGCTCATAGAGTCCCGAGTTGAGATTATCGTAGTCTGATATTGGAGATGTTGGTGTTTTATCCATATCAACTATTGGCTCAGCTGAGCGAGTACGCTTGGTCTGGCGTCGTAGTGTCAGATCACCAGACATACCGGTGCCATCCAAATCCTTAAAGAATGCAAGTTCCTGTGCCCCATTTGACTGAGGCGTATTGGACCGCATGTCCTTTTCATAGTAATCCTTATAATATTGATCAGATGACGGTGATGTGGGAGTTCGTAATCCAGCATAAAGTGCACTAGGAGTCGCCCGGTCATATGTTCCATAGTCTAAACCAGACGCCATCGAGCCGTCAGTGTATAAAGAATAGTCGCCGTCTATAGACTCAGTTTCTGATCTAGCGTGAGTCCGATCTATCGTATCAACCGTTTCAGCGAGTGAAAAGCGAGAGTCAGTCATTGTGGAAATACTATCTACTTCACTGAAATCCTTCGGAGGTGGATTATCCGCTAAATCCATAGGATTATCCCTGTCAAAGAGTTGATCAATGGTTGGTGTGACCATGACTCCAAATGGTCGCGTTGGGACCTCGTTGTTGACCTTTGGTTTTGGAGGTACGTCCATCTTGGCTTTACGCAGCTCTTCCATGGCCAGTTGGAGGTGTTCTATCACAGTGTCGTTGTCGTAGCCAAAGTCCCGCTCCAGCATGCCTTGCATAAAGTGAACCAGTTCCTCCATTGGCATCTTCAGAAGTTTTCCTGTAAAGATGACGAGGAAATGATTAGCAATCATGAGGATTGGACTAAGATCTGGTTAATGAAACGATACTGAACTAGGGGTATAGATTGTCTTGACTAACACTGTTGGTGTGGAGCTAAAATGTCGGCCGAAACCAAGGAAGTCCAGTTCCAATACCGTACTACACAAGAACACAGAGAGTCATCAAGCCAATTATGGTCAGCCTTGGGTATTTCAGGCTATTTTCAATATCTTTATATGCATCCATCCCACCTACTTAAGCTGTCAAGACGTGACTTCGCCGTTTGAGTGATGGCAATCGTGCACACCTCACAAGAGTACTTACTTCTGTGTATCTTGAGCATTGTGTATGACATACAGGTGAGAAGTCTCTCTCCCTCCAACATGTAGATGTCCCAGAGACGCAGGGCGAGAGGGAAAGGCACCCGGTCAAGAAAGCACTGCAGGAACCACTTGATTGTGTACAGACTGGCAGGAATCTCATTCCTATTCTGAAAGAGAAGACGGAACTTGGTCAAGATTGGCAAATACAGAATGCAGTGGACTTGGAGGACATGAGTGCATGATCCCGAGTAGCACTCTCTGAGGTGGCTGGTTAGAACATGTGTAATGGTCCAATGAATGATACAAACAGAGGTTATAAGTCTGTCCAACGACTTGAGTGGTAAATACAGGAAGTGGTAGAGGTCGCAGCAGCTCAGGACAGGGAGGATGTCTATAGGTCTTTGATCACAGCAGCTCTCTCTGAAGCAGTCCCTTGGTACCTGCTGGCTGTGCATATGACTGGCACAACTTACCACTTGTCCTGTGCCTGGCATTCAAGATTCTGTATTTGATATCAACAAACTCTTACCAGGTGCTTCTTAACTTTTGGCAGAAACTTCTTGAGTATTCGATCATGGTGTTCTTGGAAGCGCATCAACTTGGGGAAGCCGGCGATGAAGAAGCCATGTTTGCCATGTTTGTTGTTGGTGAGTAGCGCTGATAACGCCCAGAATGCATCCTGAAGTGTGGAGCAGAACAATACTTGATAGAGGAGACAAGCCTTGACGCCCTTCATGGAAGGTCTGTTATGTCTTAGTGATAGAGGAGACAAAGCCTGGACTCCCTTCATGGAAGGTCTGTTATGTCTTAGTGATAGAGGAGACAAGCCTTGACTCCCTTCATGGAAGGCCTGTTATGTCTTAGTGACAGAGGAGACAAGCCTCGACTCCCTTCATGGAAGGTCTGTTATGTCTTAGTGATAGAGGAGACAAGCCTTGACTCCCTTCATGGAAGGACTGTTATGTCTTAGTGATAGAGGAGACAAGCCTTGACTCCCTTCATGGAAGGACTGTTATGTCTTAGTGATAGAGGAGACAAAGCCTGGACTCCCTTCATGGAAGGTCTGTTATGTCTTAGTGATAGAGGAGACAAGCCTTGACTCCCTTCATGGAAGGTCTGTTATGTCTTAGTGATAGAGGAGACAAGCCTTGACTCCCTTCATGGAAGGACTGTTATGTCTTAGTGATAGAGGAGACAAGCCTTGACTCCCTTCATGGAAGGACTGTTATGTCTTAGTGATAGAGGAGACAAGCCTTGACTCCCTTCATGGAAGGACTGTTATGTCTTAGTGATAGAGGAGACAAAGCCTGGACTCCCTTCATGGAAGGTCTGTTATGTCTTAGTGATAGAGGAGACAAGCCTTGACTCCCTTCATGGAAGGTCTGTTATGTCTTAGTGATAGAGGAGACAAGCCTTGACTCCCTTCATGGAAGGACTGTTATGTCTTAGTGTTACAGGAGACAAGCCTTGACTCCCTTCATGGAAGGACTGTTATGTCTTAGAGACTGACCGATGTGAGAAAATACAACAGCTACAATGACTTTGAGCAGTGTTTCTACATGTAGTATGGAGAGGTACCATCTGAGAGAGGCCTGCGCCCAGCATCTGATCACACCGGGTCGAAGGGAGAGGTATCATCTGAGAGAGGCCTGCGCCCAGCATCTGATCACACCGGGTCAAAGGGAGAGGTATCATCTGAGAGAGGCCTGCGCCCAGCATCTGAGCATACCGGGTCAAAGGGAGAGGTATCATCTGAGAGATGCCTGCGCCCAGCATCTGAGCATACCGGGTCAAAGGGAGAGGTATCATCTGAGAGAGGCCTGCGCCCAGCATCTGATCATACCGGGTCAAAGGGAGAGGTATCATCTGAGAGAGGCCTGCGCCCAGCATCTGAGCATACCGGGTCAAAGGGAGAGGTATCATCTGAGAGAGGCCTGCGCCCAGCATCTGATCATACCGGGTCAAAGGGAGAGGTACCATCTGAGAGAGGCCTGCGCCCAGCATCTGATCATACCGGGTCAAAGGGAGAGGTACCATCTGAGAGAGGCCTGCGCCCAGCATCTGATCATACCGGGTCAAAGGGAGAGGTATCATCTGAGAGAGGCCTGCGCCCAGCATCTGATCATACCGGGTCAAAGGGAGAGGTATCATCTGAGAGAGGCCTGCGCCCAGCATCTGATCATACCGGGTCAAAGGGAGAGGTATCATCTGAGAGAGGCCTGCGCCCAGCATCTGATCATACCGGGTCAAAGGGAGAGGTACCATCTGAGAGAGGCCTGCGCCCAGCATCTGATCATACCGGGTCAAAGGGAGAGGTATCATCTGAGAGAGGCCTGCGCCCAGCATCTGATCATACCGGGTCAAAGGGAGAGGTACCATCTGAGAGAGGTCTGCGCCCAGCATCTGATCATACCGGGTCAAAGGGAGAGGTACCATCTGAGAGAGGCCTGCGCCCAGCATCTGATCATACCGGGTCAAAGGGAGAGGTATCATCTGAGAGAGGCCTGCGCCCAGCATCTGATTATACCGCGTCAAAGGGAGAGGTACCATCTGAGAGAGGCCTGCGCCCAGCATCTGATCATACCGGGTCAAAGGGAGAGGTATCATCTGAGAGAGGCCTGCGCCCAGCATCTGATCATACCGGGTCAAAGGGAGAGGTATCATCTGAGAGAGGCCTGCGCCCAGCATCTGATCACACCGGGTCAAAGGGAGAGGTATCATCTGAGAGAGGCCTGCGCCCAGCATCTGATCATACCGGGTCAAAGGGAGAGGTATCATCTGAGAGAGGCCTGCGCCCAGCATCTGATCATACCGGGTCAAAGGGAGAGGTATCATCTGAGAGAGGCCTGCGCCCAGCATCTGATCATACCGGGTCAAAGGGAGAGGTATCATCTGAGAGAGGCCTGCGCCCAGCATCTGATCATACCGGGTCAAAGGGAGAGGTATCATCTGAGAGAGGCCTGCGCCAAGCATCTGATCATACCGGGTCAAAGGGAGAGGTATCATCTGAGAGAGGCCTGCGCCCAGCATCTGATCATACCGGGTCAAAGGGAGAGGTATCATCTGAGAGAGGCCTGCGCCCAGCATCTGATCATACCGGGTCAATGGGAGAGGTATCATCTGAGAGAGGCCTGCGCCCAGCATCTGATCATACCGGGTCAAAGGGAGAGGTACCATCTGAGAGAGGCCTGCGCCCAGCATCTGATCATACCGGGTCAATGGGAGAGGTATCATCTGCTGGAGGTCTACATCTAAACTGACCATGCGCTGTGACCAAGAGAGGTACCATCTGATAGCAGTCTGTGCCATGTCCTCCTAGCCAGACAAGCTAGGTATGTTACTACAAGCCTTACCTCTTCATTGAGATACATGAGAAGAAGGGCTGCAATCTGACTCATGCCCTGACAGTAACCAACCTCAGTGTTGTACATCGAGTACGCTGCTAGTACGTGGAAAAGGGCCTGTTGCCTGGAAACCAACAATTATATGCTAAATATCAAGACAAAACACACTGAATTACTCCATTTTGGTGATTAGTTTTGTTCCTTTAGTAGTCCATGATAAACCTTTCCATATCCATCAAATTCCCGACTGGTTGCTACCTTCCCATGACATCAACATGACAACATGATCGACTATTTTAAGGATTCATAGTGCCTTTGTTTTGGTTACACTTGTCAGAAAGTAGAGGTCAGAGGGGAGACTACGCGACTGACAACCAGCACTGGAATTCTTCAGTTCAAGAAACTTGCTTCTCCAATAGTTGTCCATACTTACTTCACATTATATCTCTCTCTAAACATGATGTGATTCCTATATGTTCTGTTGACATCTAAATCAATCTGGCGAATATCAGGCGAGTAGTTCCGAGCTCGCTCTCGCATTTTCTGGGAGGAGATAAAACAGGTTGTTAGATAACAATGGGTTAACAAGGCTTTGAATTCAACAACTAAATGAGTAACTCTATGATGACACCTCTAATTCTCTGATGATACAATCCTCGTGAGTAGCACACGTGGCTTAGTTGGTCAGTTCCATAACTGACACCTAGATGGCAACACCATCAAGCCCAGTTTTGGTTCTGCGTCTGGCAATTCTCATGACGACACTGGTCTCGACTAAATCAATTTCGTATGGAATTTATCAAATTATGGATCCCTTTTAATGGGATTGCATTTGTTTATATTAGATTATAACAAGTGACAGTTGAACAGATTTTCTGGCTTCGGTTGACCGACTTTGCATGAATGGGCTCCCAACATGGATGAGAGAGATATATGTGGTGATGATTTCTGTGTAATGGGGAAAGTGACATCTGGACTGACCAGACTGTGCATGACATTTAGAGGTGTATTTGATCCAGCCCCACGTGCCACACTTGGGTTGTTTGTGGTGCTACCCACCTGGTAAATGCCTGGTTGCTCCTCCTTGGTACGGTTGATATTGAGAAGTCTTGCCCACACATCCCCCCGGAGAGCATCTGGGATTCCCTTATAGATGCGACGAACCAACTGAAAAGGCAATGAGATTGTTATCACCATACATCATGCTCCATTATAATTGAGTTACCTATCTCCCAGCCAACATACTTGAAGTATCATATTCTCACACACTGGCATAGGACTGTTTGACCTGGAATATAGGAAGGTCTGATCCTCTCAAGGCTCTTGGTGCATGCAGACCTGTAACGAGCAAACTTTGGTGGGTGGATTCCAGAGAACTGCCTCGTATAGTCATCCTATTCTTTCAAATACAACTTGTTTGATACAGTCTATAACACCATGCTCGGTGGTCATCAAACCATTGCCATTTTAGTCATAATATTCATTGTACATGTCATATTGTCAACAGTAGAGAATGCTTCGAGGATTAAACTCCATCTCCATGGTTCTGACTGACAGAGAAACAGCTTACAGAATGAGCTTATGCTCACTTATGGATTATATTACTGGTTATCAATGTATCCTCACAAACCCGAACAGAGTCTATAAAACAAGATGCTCCTGGAATGGAGGGTTAAAACCCAATAATGCTCTAAACGATAGGATTCTGTCAGTGTGGATGTGGTGTATGGTTCTTCTAGTGTATTGGGAATACCTGCACGAGATACCATATACATGTACATGTAGCTGTTTATCAGAATGTCAGAATAGCACACCATAGAAACCAAGGCAAAACAGATTTTAGAATTGCTTTACAAAACAGTGATGATATCCAAGGTGGGTGCTTAATTCAACAAAGCACAAAGTGCAATGGCCAACGGTCTTCAAGTGCAGAATAACAATAAACCAGGTGTTGCTGTCTGATCTATTGTCTTCACTTTCTATTCCTCTCACATGGTGTATCATGAGGGATGACCATGTATGATTGACAGGGTCATATAGAGCTCGATCGTTGCAATAACGCTCACGACTGCGGCGGGGAAAGAGATGGAGCTATTAACTGGCTATGATTTGTTTCTGCAATCGATCATAGTGAATGTCACCATTGCATTTAGTGGCAATCACAGCTCACTGATTTGAGTTCAGATGTGAGCTTATTTCAGCCAAATTGTGGTTCTGTAAGGTTGTCTGTCCAGCATTTATGGTACAATCCATTTCACAGCAAAACTCACTGCTAAATGCCATGACACCCTACAGAGAAATCAAATGCACTCTGATTTGCCAGACCTTGCCAGTTAAACCCAACACAACCCAAGACATCACAACTGTGAGCTATACCCAGCTGAACCTACATCGGGAAACAGCACACTGCACACTTTCCATCAACATCACTGCTGAGTAGCACATCGGATTCCTATCGATATTTCATAACCAGATTCCAATGAATCAATCGTGGAGATGGGCGGAGTGCTAGCATGCTGTTCAGAGTTGCTCATGAAATAGCTGTGAAGCCAACCATTCACTGGGGGAACTGGGGAAACGAAGAAACATCATCAGTCCCAAAAATATTTGGAAAATTTTTCAAAACTGTGGGCAGACTTCGAGCCATTCTTGTCAATTTTAGAAGAGAAGCTTCTTATTTTAAACCTCAGCCAACAACTTCAACCAAATACACCCCATGTCCTTTCGTGTACAGAAGCACTCTGTGGCCCCATCTGTAGTCGTTTGGCATGCAAGCACTTGATAAATGACAGGACGTGAAGACTCCTTGTGAATAGATGATATCAGCTATTACTCTATGAATACCATTCGGCAAGGAGGCCATTAAGTCTTGCTAGGAACACTATACAAGTGAAACTGCTACACTGAACATCAGTGAGTTTTCATCTATCACAGGTCTTCTACCATCACTCATGGTCTTCCATGATAGCTGACCGGTTTTTCGTACATATAAACCGTGACATTTTTGGTCCGGTCTAGCCTTCCATGTAGTCAATACACAGACAGATGAAACCGAGGCTGGGCAAGGCGGAAGTTAATATTTACTCTAAGCGAGGAGAGTTGACTACGATTAACTTGGTCAATAGTCCTAAATATAGACTTAATATTGGCTAATGCAGCAGTTACATGTCATCAACTGTTGCTATAATAAGCATAGAGCTACGCCCACTGGTTTTTTACTGACAGCTCTTACCAGAGATGATCAGGTTGCAAATAATGAATTGCCCAATTTCCTGCAGGACCTATTTGTGGTGACAATGCTCTTTCAGCAGAATGCCTGAATATGATTCATAAACAACATCATCATCATGCTCCCAGTTAAACGATATATCAAAGGAGAAAGAGACATTGAAGTAGATTGCCTTTTTAGATTGATAGGTGAAATATCCTCATTAGCCAAGAGGTGGATTGACAGACAGTTGAGGGTGTGGACACCATTGTTATACTATTTATACTGGCTAGCTCTTATAGATTATATACTGCAACTGGTAAATGTCAATTCTAATGAGATCATTCAAAGGCAACCATGGCCTTTGTGGTGTGAAATAATTGGATTTGCTTGTTATGACAGGAAGGTAACGATTGGAGATTTACCGGTAAACCTCGCAACAACCAGCTGGTGCAAGCCAAAACTTGATGTCATCGGCCGCGCTTTAGGCTTTATAAAGTGACGTCTGTGTCGATGGCCAACGTGGCATTCTCACCAGAAACCTGGTTATCAGCTGTTAGTATTAGCCAAATATTTCAACAGCCTTGCATAATGTATGGGCTGTGATGACCCCATAGAGGACATCATCAATCAACATAATGAACCAATTTCCATCGGGACAAAATTACGAAATCAGAGCTCCATGTTTTAGCACAGTCCCATAGCAAATCATGGCCCTCCTTGCGTATAATGGACAGTGTGTTAGAATAGAGGATTGGGCTTGGAGGCCATGAATATGTTATCGGTGAAGACATTTTGTCTCGCATTTCATTTTGAGCTCAATTAGGTTTCAAGAAGATTGTCACAATTGAACTTTTAATGGAGAAATCATCCCAGATCTGGGACATGCTGGTCCCTATTGCAATAGAATATGTCTGGTTAATACAGTACACCATGACTCCAGAGTGAAGTGACAGAACTACCATCTAATTACTATCACTGCTAATTACCCTAATTACCTCAGGTTCAACAACCTTGAGAGGGCTTGACACACTTTCTGATAGCACCAACATTGCCTTTGTGCAGCAGTAAATGTGTGCAACTGGTGACTGCAGTGTGTACTCAACAATGTATTCAACTTTCTTTAACCCTTTCTGTTTCATTCTCAACCAAAGTCATGCAACCCTCTCTTCATCTCCCCATTCACAAATGCACCACCTTCTCCATGGCCACCATAGTAGCTGAAGTTATCAAGATGACAAAGACAGCCTTCTTTCTCTTGGGCTACAATAGAACGGTACCAGCCAAGACTCTGCAGGAGGACAGCTCTACAGTACACAGTATATCAACTCTTACATATACATGTGTCCATTGTTTACCACTCTGATTAGACAATAAGCTAGAGCTACAAGAAATAGAAATTTGACTGTACGACTGCAGGTACTCCTTTTGAGGTTACACCAAAGGCCACCTCAAAAGCAAGTCATTGCAGTAGACCTATGCAAGACAATACAAACCAGACAAGTAATTCTGTCAAGTTTACTATGATAGAACTGATACAGGAGAAAAATTGTACAACAGTAGCATTCGACATTAAAATGACACTTTTCTAGAAGAAGGAGCTATATTTCTACAATATCTACGGTTCCTTGTGATGTGACTTCAAGCTGAAAAGGAAGCTTTTTATGTACAGTCCTTAACCTGGAGGAAGACAGTTGTTCCCAGATGCACCCCAGTCCTGATTATGAACGAGACATGAGAGGTCGGCAGGCAAGTCATCATGCAGACGATGTCGCCAGGGACTACGTCAACACCCTGCGAGTCAACAAGGTCTGCCTGGAAGACTAGCCTGAGGAAACACAAGTATATAGCACACCAATAGTACCCTGGGATAGGGAAGTGAGAAAAATAACCAACCTCAATCTTGTAAGGGACAGTCATAGTAATGTGTGACAAGAACCTCCCGAGAAGATACACAGATATGACAACTGACTTTCAGGGATGGTCTGTGCGAAGAGGAATGCCTTATTGCACAACATTCTTGTCAGCTATTCGGTCAGTGAGATCTGGAGCTAAAGCATAGCATATCGACACCATGTTCAACACCTACTATGTTCACTTGTCTTCCAGTGAAGGTACAGCCCAAGGTGGATGGACATCAGGGAAGGTTGGGCAGAAACAATACAGTGGTGGTTTATTGGGAAAGGATAGGCCTACACTTCATGGAACAATACAGTTCATATTGCAACCTTTATGAGACTGGAATCTCATGTCAGGAGAACAAGATATACCATGGGGTGGTTGGGTTGAAACATTGACAAGGGCTATAATGGCATTCCACGGCAGGAAGAGAGGGAGCTTTTGGTCAGAGATTGGTAATCATTTGGTAATGGTGAGTTGTAACAGCTTGTCTTATTGTTATTGGATCAGCTCCCATTTCTCAGGTTTGCAGGTTGATAGAGCAGTTCGAATAGTGTGACCTGGTGAACAGGCCAATACAATATTGAGTTTCACAGTTCAATACAATACAATTCAGTACGCTCACTAGCATACCAGTGGAGTTTATCCATCACTGCATCATCATTGAAACAACACTGTAGATGCAACTCAACTGGGGACGTTACGATTCATGACACTGAAATTAGGCAAGTTGGCCAAGTGGATATGAGTCTTGATCATGCATTGCACAGTGCTGTAGGGCTGTATGAATGTGGATGTGTGGGCACTGAGCAGCTAAACAGGGCATTGGGTGCTCCATGATGTGACCTGTCACTTCAGGAGGAAATCGATAAACATAGTCGGCTGCCACTGCTCTATTTCAATGATTGGACGATGCAACTTTGTTGGGTGCAGAGGCCAGTGGGGCCCAGTGCTGAAGCGGTCAGTCAACTGCAGATGATCTCTTCGATGCTGCCTAACCCTAAGCAGAAGCATGAGCTCAGCACAACGTACTTCTGCTGGTCAGCTGAACCTGGTAGCTTGAATTTTGAAGGTAGAGCTAAGCAGACAGATAGATGAGGCATTCAACGGTTCCATAAGTCAATGGACGCTACAAGGGGCCAAAATGCAAATGGGTCTTTTCAATTCATTGTTCATTTGGCTATGACCGGGCACATTACTGAATTTGATTCAGGGCAGCTAAAAAATGAAATCACTTCAATGATTCGTAGACTGTTGTAGATATTTATTGATCAGCAGATTGAGGTCTGAACCTCATTGGGAAACATAATGACCATATCTATCATATCAAACTCAGTGGAATGTCGATTTTTCATCAAACAGTTTGCAGAGTTTAGCTCAGAGCTATTTTACTCCCTGTTTGAGCCATCCAATACACCATTTGACATTTTGAAATGGTTCATTTAGAGTGTTTTGAAACATGATATTGCACAGTTTTGATTATCTGCTTTTTAGATATTTTGCTTGATCAAGACATACCTGTTGCTGATTTGAATAGAATACAAATGCTCTATAGGATATTTAATCTAACCCTGATGTGATACACTCAGTGTATGGCTGAAGCGCGATCATTTGCCCCAAGAAGAATGAATTGAAAAGATAAAGAGACATATACAAGGGTCTAACTTGGCAAACTGGTTCTAACATGTCCAGGAAACAATCATAAGTACCTTACTGCTTTGGTCTACCACCACCTGCAAATAATAAGTGACATGGATAAAAGGACGCCCGCTTGAACTCATGCAATCATTCTGGAGTTGCTATTTATAACGAAAAAAGAAATGCACTGAGAGAAAGGTAAAGTCTCACAGTCCAAGCACTGTCCGTGTTCTTCATGATAAAGCTGTTGGCAACCATTGCCAATCAAATGTCCCATACCAGGTAACCAAGATACATCTTGCCCCCATCAACAATCCTGTTATACACTGACAGCAGCACTAGAAAATCTGCCTCACAAAGTCTCTGTCTTAATTCTATTATTCAGACAATGCTTTATTCTATTCCAACATGAGCATATGCCTTTTTTATGATTGAGTGAATTTAAAATTCACAGCATATCTCAGCTCTGACATTTAGAAAGTGGAAGCTGTCTCCAAGGTTTCTGAAACTGAGCACTCCTACTCACCATCCCTGGCGGGCGGGAAGACTGATGACTATCAGTATGAGAATCTACATCAAGGGAGTGCTGAGCTCATTCAATAGGCAAAACAATCAACAATACTGGTGGCATTTTATGTCTTCTACCAAGGAACAGGATGCCAATTAGGAATCATCAACAAACATTCCCATGCCCAGCCCTCTAACATGACAAAATCAAAAACTAGCTCAAGGCATGGTATTTCTTGGCAAATTCAAACTCAGGGAAAGGTCGGAATAGGGATATCACTCCATTTTGACTCCAAGTTAAGCAAGTTTCCTAATTCTACAACAACTATATGAGACATTCTTTATGACATCTTACAACACGTTCGTATAATCACCTTTTCACTCTTGTAATACTTCCTCCATGATTTCAACATCTTCAGCCATTTCTGAGTTCGAACGTTCAAGATGGATTTCATCTGCAAGACAACATGGAAAGATACTTAAAAATGAAATGGCCAGGGCCATTGTGCTCACCTCATGTGGAGGAAAGATGGATAAAGAGCATGGTATTGTGTCATGTAGTGTTAGGTTTGATGTAGGTCCAAGCAATTTCAATTTCCCCAAAATGGCCAATTTACAGTACATTCGACCTCTGTGACCTTGAAAAGTAGGTCAAATCAAAGAAGACCTGGGTGACACATTGAATGGTTGTTAGAATTAGATGTACCTATGATATAAAATTGGTGCCAATCGGGCAAGTCATTACTAGGAATAATGGGATTTTGAAGAATTTAGGATTTGGCCCCCTCCCTGGAGGCCTAACGGCAAATCAGATCGCACCAAACTTCGGTACCTGAGATCACCTGACCAAGGGGTACATGTGTACTTAATTTGTGATCAATAGTCATTGCAGTTAAGAAACGTGCCATAGTTACGGCCTGACGGCGAATTTACGCCATTTGACCTCTGTGACCTTGACAAGAAGGTCAAATTAAAAATCTGTGTGACATATACTGTATGGTGGTTAGATGTACCCATGATATCAAATTGGTGGCAATCAGGCAAGAAGTTAAGGAATAATCAAATTTTTAAGGTTTTTGGTTTTGCCCCCTGGTGGTCAAGTGGTGAATCATATTGGACCAAACTTCGGTCCCTGAGATCACCTGACTAAGGGGTAAATGTGTACCAAATTTGGTATCAATAGTCATTGCAGTTTAGAAACGTGCCATCGTTACATCCTAACGGCAAATTTACACCATTTGACCTCTGTGACCTTGAAAAGGAGGTCAAATCAAAAACCCGGAGGATATATGATGCACCTTTGCTAGAAGTACCTATCATATTTTTTTCAAAATTTCCCGACTACTATTAAGGGAGATATTGCATATTTTCACTTTTAACGTTTGGCCCCCTGGTGGCCAAACCATGAAACGAATCGGACCGAAACTTGGTCTCCAAGGTGTCATTACATAAGGGTACATGTGTACCAAGTTTCAACTCAATAGCTCTAACAGTTACGAAACGTGCCCTGCTAACGGACGACGGACGACGACGGACGACGACGACGACGACGACGACGACGGACGACGGACGCCACGGTATGGGATAAGCTCACCTCTGCTAAGAGGTGAGCTAACAACTCTCCAAACCTCAGCCAGTGCTATTCTACTCTGTCATCATGATTATGCTGGAGGGGTTTTAGTCTCACAACCTCCACAAAAAACTCAAACAATCACGTGAAATGTCAAATCATTCACGAGAAACACTCAGCCCCCAGATGCATTGTAGTCTTCTGTATGAAGCAATGTGACCTTTGCATCTGCTATAAAGCTGATAAGAAACTGTCTTTTTGAATAAAAACAATGACATGGTACAGACTAATATACAGATATCATCAATGCAGAGTTTAAGCAAACTCTCATGAATAATAAATGTACTATGACAACATAGATTTCAGTTTACCCCAGCCACAAGGAAATGAACACAAAGGATTAGGCGTTTAAAATGAAGTATTTACCTTGCCTTCTTGAGCTTCTGATGTTTTTGGTAAGGTGTGCTCACTGGAAAGAGAACATCATGAGTTATGTCGAGGTACAGATGACCTGCTTGACATCATGGCAAATAGCGAGGTACAGATGACCTGCATGACATCATGGCAAACAGCAAGGTACAGATGACCCGCATGACATCATGGCAAATAGCGAGGTACAGATGACCTGCATGACATCATGGCAAACAGTGAGGTACAGATGACCTGCATGACATCATGGCAAACAGCGAGGTACAGATGACCTGCATGACATCATGGCAAACAGTGAGGTACAGATGACCTGCATGACATCATGGCAAACAGCGAGGTATAGATGACCTGCATGACATCATGGCAAACAGCAAGGTACAGATCTGAGATGACCTGCATGACATCATGGCAAACAGCGAGGTACAGATGACCTGCATGACATCATGGCAAACAGCGAGGTATAGATGACCTGCATGACATCATGGCAAACAGCAAGGTACAGATGACCTGCATGACATCATGGCAAACAAAGAGGTACAGATGACCTGCATGACATCATGGCAAACAGCGAGATACCGATGACCTGCATGACATCATGGCAAACAGCGAGGTACAGATGACCTGCATGACATCATGGCAAACAGCGAGGTACAGATGACCTGCATGACATCATGGCAAACAGCGAGGTACAGGTGACCCGCATGACATCATGGCAAACAGCGATGTACAGATGAAGCAAAGAAATGAGGTATTGGCAGGTATGTACAGTGGAACCCTGGTGAAAAAAATGTTTGGACTTGAAATTTGTTTTCATCTGTAGCATGACAAATTTGCCGCAATCAATTTCTTAACAGAAATCATGGCAGCATTCGTCATTTCATGGTAATTAGGGCCTTTGGTCGGGCTAGAGGGGTGAATTTGGTAATTTGGACCACTTGGGACTTAGGGCGATCATTTGCATGGACAGATTTGAAGTCTCTCTGTACTCACTGTATGAATCCATATCGGTCTGTGACATGATACACCTCGAATGTGGGATCCTCCCAGGGGTCAATCTCGGCACCTTCTTCCCGGCCCTGGAAGTCAAATCACAGTTAACATCAATTATCACGTCTATTCTATGACTTCATATTTCAAAGCGTTTTTTTCTACACGAAGCATGTGTGCTGATCATCAGTGGCAGTCAATCAAACTATCAGATTTCGTTGAAAAAGTTAAACATCCATCCCAAAGCCATGCAATCAGCCAGTAGGAGTAAGACGGACTGACTGGGTGGACCACCATACAGTTCAGACTACCATTCCATTATGTAGAGCAACACATCGTCTTTCCAGGGAACATCTGGGCCTACTGGAATCTCCCTCAGTCTTATCTCTAATTCGACAAGACTTGACTGGGAGATGAAGGGGACATCTGGGCCTACTGGAATCTCCCTCAGTCTTATCTCTAATTCGACAAGACTTGACTGGGAGGAGAAGGGGACATCTGGGCCTACTGGAATCTCCCTCAGTCTTATCTCTAATTCGACAAGACTTGACTGGGAGGTGAAGGGGACATCTGGGCCTACTGGAATCTCCCTCAGTCTTATCTCTAATTCGACAAGACTTGACTGGGAGGAGAAGGGGACATCTGGGCCTACTGGAATCTCCCTCAGTCTTATCTCTAATTCGACAAGACTTGACTGGGAGGAGAAGGGGACATCTGGGCCTACTGGAATCTCCCTCAGTCTTATCTCTAATTCGACAAGACTTGACTGGGAGGAGAAGGGGACATCTGGGCCTACTGGAATCTCCCTCAGTCTTATCTCTAATTCGACAAGACTTGACTGGGAGGAGAAGGGGACATCTGGGCCTACTGGAATCTCCCTCAGTCTTATCTCTAATTCGACAAGACTTGACTGGGAGGTGAAGGGGACATCTGGGCCGACTGGAATCTCCCTCAGTCTTATCTCTAATTCGACAAGACTTGACTGGGAGGTGAAGGGGACATCTGGGCCTACTGGAATCTCCCTCAGTCTTATCTCTAATTCGACAAGACTTGACTGGGAGGTGAAGGGGACATCTGGGCCGACTGGAATCTCCCTCAGTCTTATCTCTAATTCGACAAGACTTGACTGGGAGGTGAAGGGGACATCTGGGCCTACTGGAATCTCCCTCAGTCTTATCTCTAATTCGACAAGACTTGACTGGGAGGTGAAGGGGACATCTGGGCCTACTGGAATCTCCCTCAGTCTTATCTCTTATTCGACAAGACTTGACTGGGAGGTGAAGGGGACATCTGGGCCTACTGGAATCTCCCTCAGTCTTATCTCTAATTTGACAAGACTTGACTGGGAGACGAAGGGGACATCTCCTTTGGAGCCGTCTTTGCTTCTTGACGATGACAGCATGTACAACACAAACTCCCACACCCAACCATACACCCTCACATTTTGGCTGACATCAGTCAGTAGTGGGGAATCTTTAAACTACCCATACCGATAAACTCAATGACCTGTCTATCACTTTTGCTGCAGGAGAATTAGAGTACGGGACTGCCACCACATCTATGATAGAAATGTTAAATTGGGGAGAGGTTATTTCATGCCCAGCATAGCCAAAAGTTAGGCTGACACCATCATGCTATCTTTGAACACTGCTCATCACCAAAGTCATCTCACTGCAATGGTTATCAAGAAGACAGCTGTTTTCCTGGCCATATCTGAACCTGTTCTTGCTTAGACCTGTTAATATCAATAACCAGTGGCATCATCTACCATCATGCACTGGCTGACAACCACTTTATCCACCAGAAACCATTATCTGACCTCCATTCAAATGAAAAGCCTGAGGCTTGTCAGTGTTTACCTTTCTTGGCTTTCTTCCCTTCATGTAACAAACAGAAAACATTTGATACAATCAATTTCTTTTACTTTTAACAAATATTCAAATCATCTTTCGATTAATTGCTAGCATGACTAAGAGAATTTTGGATCTTCCTGGCCTGAGAAACTGTTTTGCCAAAACCATGGGCCTAAAAAAATAAGTTAAAACTTGTAAACTTTCATTCATTCATTGATTGAATTTTTACCAAAGATCTCAATTAAAACCACTCTGAAGTATCAGTCCAGCAGCAGGTAATGACTAAAACATCATCCTATCAACATCTTAATCTTAATCACAATGAAATCAATCACTTCTGATTGAACTCCAATCTAAACTATGGCTTTGGTTGAATTGCTCTAAGAGCATGACATGGCACTAATTGCTGTCAATTACACTCATTTGAATGATTGACAGCTTATTGCACTGGACAATGATTAGAAAGGGATCTGTATGACATAAGAACTCACTGGCAGTTTGAACTGGTTTGCATGGCTTCACATGCATTAGACCAGTCACCATAGTTCTCCAATTTTGTGGATTATAAATTGCTTTTTGAGGAAGATTTCACAGATTTGGTAAGTATCATTTTTCTGTCCAGAGTATTTTGGGTGTGGTTTGGTACATTGTCTGACAGAGGCCAACAAGTTGATCAGTGTGACCAGACTATGGTTTGGTCCACCATCTAACACAGGACATCAACTCTCTTTTGAACTCAAGACATACAACACTTCAATACTCAGATCGGTGCAACGGTGTTGTGCGACAACACCGTGTTTTACCTTTCCTCCACATTTCTGCATGAAGCCATTACAGTATTTTCTAAAGTTCTACTTCTGGTAACAAAAACACTCCTTTTAAGCAAATGAAATCTCCTCCGTTATGTCGGTCGTCTCTAATTAATTGGTTCCTTGGCTCCTTGAGTCTGTTATCAATCATAGACAACCGCAGTGCCACTTTAATTAAAACTCTAACTGCCAGATTCATCGTCTTCATACATGATGGCCTCATATATTTCCAATGACAGCCAGAAAACTGACAATGAGTGCACACAAAGTTCAATAGCACAAGGGACTGTCTCTCAGTTGGTATCCTAGGTCTTTGGCTTTAAGTTGGAACATTTCCTCATTTCTTGGCATCGTTACACATTTCCAATGATAACATGGTGTTGGTGGGCAGATATGTCACCGAGGAAGAAACCGCATTCCAATAACATTTGGATTTTTTGCAATTCGGCAGTAACTTCCCTCGGACAGATATTTGTTTACATGTGCTTTTCTACTGAATTACTTGTCAAATTGATGTCTTTCATGTAGAATCAGAAGAAATATTGAACTCTTCTCTTTCCAAACCAGAACATAAACATGGATCAGGCCATATATTTGTTGAGTGGGATTTTTGCCAACTTCACATTGCTTTATCAATACCAAGGCAGACACACGTCTGCTGGCATCTCTGTTTCCCATAAGAAAGCAGTAGCAACTTTTCTTACAAAACCATGATGAAATAAGCCTCCATGAATGACAGATAACCACAGAGGTGAACTTGTTTCTCACCTTTTTCAAGAATGATGGCCCGTCACAAAGGTACCAGCTGTGCATGTAGGCCTACAATGATTCTGAATCTAGTACATTTCTTCATGTCATATTGTAAACAATTTTTTTTTTCTTCAGACAAGAACTTGTGGCCATGTTTTCTTTATTAGCCTCATGGGAGCATGCCTATCCAATGCTTACACCAAGAATATGAGAAACAGAAAACAATGTCGTTTATTGTAAGGCAATAAATTCCCAGGGCTGCCTCTACCAAGACCCCAGGAATATCCTTTATACTAGACACAAGTGGGAAAATCATCTTAACTCTTTCTATGCCTCTGGAGAGGAGGGTAATGGTGGCATTCAAGACATGCTCCAAAGTGACTTAAGATGACTTCCCAATCGCACGATCTGAATATACCAGTTGGCATTATCTCACCTTGTCATAGCGGGCTACGATCTCTGCTCGCTCCTTGTGAGCACGTTGGAGGAGCTCGAAATCCGAATAATTGTGAGAATAATCGTTATCTGCAGGGGAGAAAGTGAGATAGGCATTAGCTGGGATTCCCAAGGGCAGTTTCTGTCAGGGTTTTTCAACTTGTTTTTCAAGGGAAAATGGATGGCTTTCAGTGACCAGTCAATCTTGAGCTAAAATGACATGAAATTGGGAATGATCACTCATGATAACTGTTATAAACAATTCTCTTCCATCCACTTTCTTCCTAGCTACATGACCATTCATGAAAGCCTCCGCAGTCCATTCATACGACACAGTGAAATACACTGCATCATTCATCTTTTGATTTTTGACATGTGTGTCACCAATGATTGACACCTGTCAAGTATGAGAGAATTGTTGTGAGAACAGAAGTACACTAAATTTGACTTATTTCCTCCTCAGTAATCTGCATTGTCATCATTATGGGCAGAATCTGGCCCAATATGCCAGGTATGCAAGAGGTTTTTCTTGAGACTTACATGAAGACATGATGCCAGCTTGCTACGTCACCCTTATGAAATAATCCATGGCTGTTGCTTCTGAAATGTCCACCTTAAAGAGAAGAAAAACAGAAGAATGAAAGGGATTGTTTTAGCAAGACACAAGTCATCAATGATTGCATGACGAAAACCTGTCCAATTCCATTATAGCATGATAATGTCAATGAACCTGGCCAGCATTGACCACAGGCCCTCTAACCATCTTCCTATGATCAGAAGCGCCAAGGAAGAAGTCTGTGTTTATTCATGCGGAATACTTTATCAATATTCCACAGAACTTGGTTACACTACAGGTGCAGAAATTGTTTTATAATGAATGGTTGTCATGGCAACTAGTGATATCATCACGGTAACCCATGGTTTGTGATGGTGTATTTTCGGTTGCAAATGGGATGATACTATCGAGGTCGGAATTCATTGATCGAAAACATGATCAACTTCTTGGACAATCCGTATTACCCAAGGGTCTATTTTGGCCAGCGATGTTCACATATGACCAGAGAAAATGAAGCCTGCTTGTACCTCACCGACAGTGACACATGCTGTGGGAATCAACTGAGAAACATGACAAATTCACCATTGAGAACATCCACAATATTTATGGCACACAGAACTTAGGCCTGTAGGTCTGATCCAATTCGCAGTGAGAATGGCATACCAGCTATGCAGTCAGGCTAAATCATAAAATGATACATTACATGGTTAGACATGTGACAATGTATGTAACCCAGTTTTAGAATTTCCATTGGAATTCATAACGGCAGTTCAAAATGAATTCAGACCAAGCCTTGGAACAGCATATTGATTTATAATCACTCCAGCTGCTACAATCAACAGAATATGATTACAAAACTTGAGATTCTCATCACAATGACTGCATAGCTGACTTACCTGTTATGTAAGAGTGCAGGCCATGGCTGGGTTAAGGTTCTCATCAGATTGATGGTAGCTGAAGAGAGAGGAAAGAGACAAACATTAAACCTTGATTGAACAGGATAAGTGGGAGCAGTCTCCCCACACAACAAACCTTGAGATCATCTCACAGTTACTGACTGAGCCAGCTCTACAATAAAATGAGGCAATTCCCGCTGCAGCCTCGAGTATGGATCTTATGTAAAGAGAAAAATTGCCGATTGCATACTATAAAGCAGCCTAGCTGGAAACATCACATCACATAAACTATCAAAAGTTATGCGGTAATAACGCTACAGGCTAAAAAGATGATTGCCAGTACATTCAGGTTGTGAGAGATGTGTCTGGGTAATGTGGAGACTTGAATAGTAAGCTGTATGTATACACTTGTTAAGGCATCTAGATTTTCCTATCATATGTCGTATTGTAGCCTTCAACATTGGCAGGGAAAACACAGAACAAGGCCAATGTTCGTTATTGCTGGGTAACTTCTACTACAAGTATTCCAACAACGTGTGTACATCCAGTTGAGGCCACTGAATCCATAGCAAAGTCAAGAACCTACCCTGCCTCTATGTTTGTATATGATGTCACTATGACCGACATTACACAACAAAGACAAACGAAACGTCAATACCACCATGCTACAGTACATCTTCAGCCGAGTAGCCTGAAGCATCAACGACTGCTTCATAGTAAGTAGTGACTCAGATTAGTCTCAATGAAATCATCCTGTCCGCTAATTATCAACAGACCACTCCATGCTTCATCACTCATAAAACAACTTGTCATGGAAAGATCTAGATCTGTTGGCAATGGCAGGCTCACCGATGAACAAATCAGACATGGCATTCCACACCATGCATGTCATGAGCTGGTTCCAATACCAGCAGAAATACATGAAATACTGATGGAAGATAGTCAATCATGGACACACCTAAAACACTGTACAATGGCGGGTTTCTGCACTTTCAATATACTGCCGTACAAAATGTACTAGCAGTCCATTCTCAATTGTTTGGTTGTTACAATGACACTGATACCAGTACTTTCAGTCTCATGAATCTCTTGGTGGTTCCACTATCAACCTCACTATGTTTACTTGTCTTCAGTACACTCCATGAGATGACATTGGTCATTCATGGCCCTAACAATGTGAGGAAGCATTCCAACTGACCAAGCATGAAATCTCACTCAACAACTTGACCTCAGGTGAACGGCAAAGCAGGGCTTGGCCAAAGACACTGAGCTATGTATGAACAGAACTGGTGCATGTCAAGTCAACACAAACATAAAGTGTTACCTTATATTGTATTATAGTATACAGAACATGGAACGAAATGACTAGACATTCAAACAGAGTTTGAGGGTCAGGAACCAAGTGTTTGCCAGTGTTCTTGGACCAATATATTAATTCAGCTGCCTTTTCATTTCTCTTTCGCTTTAGCTGAACTACAATTTATTCTTTATTTTGACGGAACAAACACAATGTCGGTCAACAGGTCGCATTCCAACACTGATGCTTCAGATACAATAAAGCTCTGTCATCAGAAGGTCGGTCAATAATGAAATGATTTCATATCAACAGCCTGTTAACTGCCAAATTATTCAGAGAACAGGCACAGATCATTATCACTCAGGGCTACTGGAAAATTCGATATGTAGGCTAAAGAGGTGGTGGACAGCAAGGAATGTCCTCCATACAGCCAATAGCCATGTACTGCCTGCAAATGAACTCTTGCTCCTTCCATTGTTAAAATGAAACTGGACCTTTGAGCATATTTCACCTCACTACAACATTCCAGATTTATTTTATTGTTTTTGCACTCAAATTCTCCACTCTGTAAAGGCACTTTTTGGAAAACACTCGCACTGCTATTACGACTGGCTTCTATTTCAAATGAATGACCTTTAAAACTATATGAAATGGCCAGGGCCATTGTGCTCACCTCATGTGGAGGAAAGATGGATAAAGAGCATGGTATTGTGTCATGTAGTGTTAGGTTTGATGTAGGTCCAAGCAATTACAATTTCCCCAAAATGGCCAATTTACAGTACATTCGACCTCTGTGACCTTGAAAAGTAGGTCAAATCAAAGAAGACCCGGGTGACACATTGAATGGTTGTTAGAATTAGATGTACCTATGATATAAAATTGGTGCCAATCGGGTACTAGGAATAATGGCATTTTGATGAATTTAGGATTTGGCCCCCTCCCTGGAGGCCAAACGGCAAATCAGATCGCACCAAACTTCGGTACCTGAGATCACCTGACCAAAGGGTACATGTGTACTTAATTTGTGATCAATAGTCATTGCAGTTAAGAAACGTGCCATAGTTACGTCCTGACGGCGAATTTACGTCATTTGACCTCTGTGACCTTGACAAGAAGGTCAAATCAAAAACCTGTGTGACATATACTGTATGGTGGTTAGATGTACCCATGATATCAAATTGGTGGCAATCGGGCAAGAAGTTAAGGAATTATCACATTTTTAAGGTTTTTGGATTTTGCCCCCTGGTGGTCAAGTGGTGAATCATATTGGACCAAACTTCGGTACCTGAGATCACCTGACTAAGGGGTAAATGTGTACCAAATTTGGTATCAATAGTCATTGCAGTTTAGAAACGTGCCATCGTTACATCCTAACAGCCAATTTACACCATTTGACCTCTGTGACCTTGAAAAGGAGGTCAAATCAAAAACCCGGAGGATATATGATGCACCTTTGCTAGAAGTACCTACCATATTTTTTTCAAAATTTCCCGACTACTATTAAGGGAGATATTGCATATTTTCACTTTTAACGTTTGGCCCCCTGGTGGCCAAACCATGAAACGAATCGGACTGAAACTTGGTCTCCAAGGTGTCATTACATAAGGTTACATGTGTACCAAGTTTCAACTCAATAGCTCTAACAGTTACGAAACGTGCCCTGCTAACGGACGACGGACGACGACGACGACGATGACGACGACGACGACGACGACGACGACGACGACGACGACGACGACGACGGACGACGGACGCCACGGTATGGGATAAGCTCACCTCTGCTAAGAGGTGAGCTAAAAGCAAAGCATCATCAACAGCACTCAGAATATCGCTGATCCTGCAGTGAAGTCAAACATGGAGCTCGGGCTGGTGCTTGCTAGACTTATGAATATTTCCATCATGCCTGCTGACTCATGTTCACTGCTGAAGCTGAGGGAAAGAGTTACACCTGACGTTACAGCGAACTCAGCTGCTATTTTTATCTGGCAGACATTCCTGAAACAGGTAAGACTGTTGATCTTGAGCAATGGCAACTTGGCCGAGCACTATTTCTACATCTTACAGCAACCTGGAGGAAGATAGCAAAACCAAGCTTGCAGTTGTAGCTTTCCTAGGAGACTAGGACCATTCAATTCAAAGCATTCTAGAACCCTCTGCTTTATTGTTATTGGTGCTAAAGTCTATGCCTGCAGTAACGGAATGGTAGTAAGAGGGGGTGCCGCCCCCTTTTTTCACCTCTCCCCAAGAATCAAAGACTTTGCTCCCTCTCAGATGCCTGGAAAACAAATATATATACAGGGAGGGCCCCAGACTTCCCTTGTTTGTGAGATTGCACATAGCCATAGGCCTAGATCTTCAGTCGTTTCTCATTCTCGATTCTGGGGATTCCCACATTTCTTGACTCGACACCCAGTACAGTTTGAAGTACCGTCGAGTAGTGTGGTACATGACTTGCCCAGCGTGCTGTAGATGCCCGCTAATGACATTCACGCGTGGCTAGCGTCTTTGATTCCATGACGATGATCATGTCCAACTCAATAATCTTATTCTCAGTCTCGCATCTCGATCCAGGCCCAGGGGCACAGCGACTACGGACCAAGGCCAAGGGCCTAGGTTCAATTCCATTCTTTCTTTGTTAAATTCACATTCTTCTTCTGTCACTGTCAGCCACAGTGAGTTGCGTTCTGAACACAATGATGATAAATACAGAGCGATAACACTGAAGTCGTCCAGCCTTAGAATAGATAGGCCTACACACTACGCAGTCTGCCGCTGCGCCCGTCATCTCTGTGTAACTTGTGCAATGCATGCATATCACATGTATCACGATATATCAAACACAAAACGGGTGTTGTCGATATTTTCAACAAAGATAACCTACGATATCTATAATCTACCGGGTGATATTTACAAAACACTTGTAATTTCCTGAAAGTTGGAATAATAATCTTTCCAACGAGGTCCATAAGAAATATATCCAAAGCGCTAGTTTGATATTATTCAGAGATAAACTGATGATGTTCACAAAATCAAGACACAAACCTCACCTCTTTCGTCACGTGACTTTCTTCCAGCCGCAGTTTCGTATTCGGAAAATTGCCACCGTACGGTTTCGCCATCTAGTAAAACGAAACTGCAACTACACTTGTCCGCTCAGGTCTGGCTGTCCCATGATTGCCGCATTTCTATCTGTGAGGTTGCAGGACTGACCAATGTGCCCAGCCTCTGACATGCCTGATTTCATGAAACTAGGACCAGATTATCGGTTGGCTGGGAAACTGCCTGTGATCGTTGGTTCCTGGTTGGTTGTGACAGGGTTTAATCTGAGATTTATTCTGACTGCCCGGTGTAGCAGTTTTAAATGTCCCCATCAGAAAAAGTTTTCATGCCTATGCTGACAGATTAAGATAGGGTTGTAAAGTGACCCATCATCATCAATACCTCAGTGCATAATAAATAGATTCCTTTGTTACCGATCCGGGTTACCGGGACACTCTCTCCTAAGGACATATCAAACTAATATGAGGAAGGCTCAGGCCTTGATAGGGAGCTCTTCGTTAATAGGGCTGGTGAGCGAGAAGACTCGGTGGGGGGGGGGGGGGGGGGTATATAGTAAATAGATACCTTTGTTACCGATCCGGGTTACCGGGACACTCTCTCCAAAGGACATATCAAACTATAACACCTGGTCTGATCGACTTGCATTCAGTGGCCGGATACCGTCAATCTGGTTGTTACTTTCTCCTCATAATATCCGGGCAACACGTTCATTAATATGTTCCTAACTTTTCAAATTTATTGACACTTCAAATGTCTACCCAGACCACCAACCCGAACGGTATCTGAGAAGACACATTCCTCTCACTGTCTCTGCTATAATAGGTCTCAGATAGGCTGACTCACTGGATATAGTGGAATGGTCATATCATGTACTTCATCATTTCTGCCGTTCACACTGTCCTGTCGCATGATGTGACTGCATCAGGCCTAGATGTCTGTCCGTCCCTCTGAGTCAATCCTAGATCGAGGTCGATCACGCCTGGAAATGATTTCCTCAGGACGGGTTGTCGCATTTGTCGAGAACTACCGAGGCAGCAAGATGTCGAAGCTTGTATTCCTAGTTGCCAGCTTGATGATCCTGAGCACTTTGGCGGTGGGAACTGGGTCGAGCACTACAGGTCCATCCACCGTAGCGACCATAGCGACCGCAGCGACCACGAAGGTAAATTATCTCAATCTTTACTCGTCATCAAGTTCATTTCATCATCAGTATTGGATATTTGTGTCGAATTCTCGAGCTCTATTGAGATGACCTAATGTCTCAAGCTAGCTGTGCTACAGGATGGAAACCCGTCTAGCTACCCGTCTCTCCACCATCCCCGAGTTAAAAGTTGGAGGTCGGAGAGTTGGAGTTGGAGGTTGGAGACTTTCTTATAGGTCTTCTCATTCATGCTATTCCGGCGCTTCTTCTCTGATTAAAAAACAGCGCGTGTACCCCGGACATGCACCTGCTTCCGGCTTTGAAAGGGCGTGATTCTTGCGAAGAGCCAGTGAAGAAATCATAGGGAAAGTATCTCTTCGCAACCACCACGCACCCATCCCCGCTGGAGAAATATTGTGATTCTGTCCCATGCCCCGACGAACCAGGATTTCATATCGGCTGGCTCAACTTTAAGTCATTAGAATTTCGAATTGATGAGATGTAAAAACCATCAGAACTGAGTATCCGCCGCGTTTTCAAAACACACGTTTGTCTCTGCCGAGACTATTTTCTCAACATTATTTGTTGACAGATCCGAAATACTATTTGTCATCGCGAGTGAAAAGCGTGAAAGATATTCCATTGTCTCCCAAAAAACTACATCGATGTGTTTTCTCCTATTGCACATGATACATCAATCAATTTAACAAAATTTAAATAAATGTTTAACTGAGATGCCACACCGATGAAACATGAGTATGTTTTTCAAATTCTCCTCCTGAAAATGATCAGCTCAGTCATGATTCGTGACGGTTCTGTTCACGCATTCCAGTCTCCTTCCTGGCTTGATCATGCGACAATTACAACATCCTTGTCAGATAATATACATTATTCCGCCCCTCGATATTGACAAAGGAGTGGGAAAAAACCTAAGTCGCGATCAGGTGCTTTCACTAACGTATTGCACATGCTATTTTGCGTGAGGCATGACGAGTGGTTGTGACTAAACGCTAATGGAATGTCATCAGTTGTGATCGTTTCACCAGGAAGTCACCGCATCCTATAACCTATGCTACTTGACCGGGTCACAAGCTGCTTGGCCAGTTTCCTCTCATTAAAACACATGTACATATGAAAAATACATCCACATCAAACTACAGCCACTGCGCTTGTGCAAGTTAAAATCACGGATGATTGTACACACACCCGGAAATTCTCTCCTGGGACATTTAAAACGTTTACACCGGCGACATGAATGACAAATGGACTGAGTAGATTGTTGAATGTCTCATTCTCCCACACCAGGTCTTGTATCTTTCCTAAAATGCACCTCCCAAGGTGTTTTTTCGAGAAGAGAAAAGCCCTGCTGTGGGAAAATGGTATGTCTTCACTCGGAGCTCTTCTCGTTTCAGAAGGCGACTGTTACCACAGCAGCCACCACTGGGGCCGCCACTGCCAAACAGACAACAGTCAAGCCAACCACGACAGGCGTCGCAGGTCTAGCACCAAGTCTCTTCCTTGTTGCCGTCCCTATGATTGTAGCCAAGTATTTGTAAAGACATCAAGAGTAAGTTTGCTTTGTCTCCACCCTCGAATTTATGGTTACTAAAGTGGGACCCAACCCGTTCACAATCGGATCATCCGCATAACAGCGCGTCGCATTGATAAGCACAACCAGGACGCTGTCATCACAATCCCCTCACGAAGATGTCCTTACGTCTTTCCCCTCGTGAAGATGTCCTTGTGTCCGTTCCCTCAGGAAGATGTCCTTATGTCCTTCCCCCATGAACATGTCCTTATGTCCTTTCCCCAACGAAGATGTCCTTGTGTCCTCTCCGTGAAGATGTCCTTGGTCCTTCTCTCATGCAATCACAAACGGTATCATGTCCCTCTCATTATAAAGGTTGTGTTTTGTCTTTCAGTGACTTGGATCGCCTGCTCTTGCTGGATCGTCAACGAATGTCGGGAGAATCAGAGCATGATGATATGTTGATTGGTAACTGTCGTGTTCATCGCCTAGGTAACATAAGATCTATGGATGAGCCAGGACGCTCAATCAGCAAGACATTGTTGTGGTGACTAACGCTGATTGACCGACTTAGCTCCAGACACGAGATCTCACCATCTGCAAAGGATTGTATCGGGGAGAGGACCGGGCACCTTGACATTTTCGGTGCCTGCATTGATAACTCAACGTCGGGAGGACCACCATTTTACATTTCGATTGTTCCCAAGTGCGGCATCGCAAAAGACAGTACCAGGAATAGCAAGCAGCATGGTTTCATGACCGCCAGGACGGATATGACGGCAAAGGCGATATCAATATATAATTCCGCTTTAATTCAAGAAATCACATTTTGTTAAATGCAGTTTATCATGATGTGAAGTTTTGACTGTACCGGTATTTTAAAACCGATCAAGTGCCGTTGCGACAATGACACGTACGCGTGTAAGTTGAAACGGCCCCTGACCGAGTTAACCGTAACTTGGACGTCAAACTCGCTTCTATGTCCTGTATGGCATGTAGATTGGCCGGTGATACTGTAGAATATTAAAGATATTTATATCAGTATTAATTCACTTCTAATTTCATTTTATTCCTCAAGACTTTGTTATGCACATTGTCTTCTACTTCTCCTTCGAAGACAATATTACTGCAACTCTCCGGACGTGACAGTCAACTTATCTGAGACCAAGCTGAGACAAAAGGTGTCTTCGCAGATATTTTAATCGAGGATAGTGTTCGCGAATGATGCTCAAGACATCTGAAGTGTCAATAAACTTGAGAATTGAGGAACATTCGTATTACTGCACATTTTGTCTGGAGATGATGAGGACAATGTATCAACCAATATGGCGGTATCCACTGAATGCAGAAAGATCAAACCAGGTGTAATAGTTTGATATGTCCTAGGACAGAGAGTCATGGCACCAAAGGAATCTGTTATGAGCTCCGATATCTGAATGACCTAATGGGGCCTAATGGTATTAAGATCAAGAGGTGAAGGCTTGAGTAGCTCCTGGGCGAGTTTACAGTAGGGCCCTACACGTAGGATAGATCCCACTGGTGCTGCCACATTAAAGGTTCAGACAACTCCTAGGTGAGTTTACAGTAGGGAACGAAGTGTTATATTGGGAGGTTGCCCTGTTGTAACTGAAATACTCCATCGTGATGAAGCCGTAGTGAATGAAGTCTCAGCAGAGAAACATGATCAGATGATGAGACACACAGATATCTCTTTTACGTATTTATTACTCGCGTCTGAATTCCGCAGAATAATGGGTAACATGTCAGCTGACATGTGATCTACCGGTCTCCTCTTGGCTCCCCCCAAGGAGGACAATCAGCAACAACAACATCAATATATATACAACAGGATGCCGCAGCCTTTATTAACACAGTCGTTACTCTGCTTACTTATTGTAGCGTAACCAACTGTCTTTCATGAAAGAATAGTCACTGTAAGAATTATTCAGGAAGAAATGTATAATATTTGGGTTTTTTCGTGATTGTCCGGCCCAATTGGCAATATTGCCATTTGGGATGGTGAACAGAGCTAGGAGCAAATGCGACGCTTATGATTTATTTAAAGAAACAAAATGCCCGATTTAACATCCTGCAGAATCAGGGGAATCGGGCGTTTCCAGTGATATACGACATAAATGGGTTGTTCTCATGCATTCACTTTGGAAACGCATCTTAAAATAGATGTTACGTCCTGTTAATGGGGCACGTCATCATCGCGCACATTTGGGAAAAACTCCCAAACGAGACCTAAGGAACGAAATCAGCGCCTCTAGTGTCAATATTGGCAAATAAAATCACATTTTGCAAAATGGAGAACGAAAATGAATTTCCTGAAAGTTTACCCGAATATTCAGGTTTTAGTTTGCTTTTTGCCATTCTTGGTCTTGTTGTCACGTTCTCTATATTTCCTTTGATATCCGGACATGTTGTAAGAATGGTAAGTATCTTATATTTTCAATCCAAAATAGCTTTGATCTGTGTCAAAATGCTGGAATTGTCTGTAGTAGTTCAAAATCTATAAGAAAGCGAAAACTCAAACTGCCAAAAACATTTCGTGCAGATTTCTGACAAGTAGCTTTTCGTGAGCATTCTTGGGGCCTGTGTCATGGTAGAGAATGCAGACTATGGCTCTGTCCAATCTCGGCCCATAGAGGCCCTCACACCAGGCGGAGGAAGCCACTTAAGGCCACAACAAACCAACCAGCAGCAAACATTAACAAAAGACCGCATTGAATCGCAGCGGCATTATCGCACACCCCTGACACAGCAGTAATCTTTTGTTCGTTGTGCCTATATTTAGGTTTGTTTTGGCCCGTAATGACTTCCTCCGTCTGGTGTAAAAGGGTCTATGGTCATGTACAATGTACACTAGAGCCTGGAGGTAGGTTCAGAAGTTTCTGTACTTCACTCAACAGAGCGGTGTTGTGTGTATGCTGCTGCATTGACCGGTGGATTAACACTGCACCTGCAGACGCCTGCACTTAATGTCACAATGAAATGACTACATTTCCCCCTTGATTGTTTTCCAGCTGACTAATCACCTGCGGGCCGAGGAAGATGTAGAGAAGAAACTGAGACTAGAGATAGTAGAGCAGAGGCAAAAGCTGAAGACCATTCACATGGTTGATGAGTTTGCAAAATATGCCAGGGTGGAGCGGCAAATCATCAAGTTGACAGAACAAAAAAAAAAGTTTGGTGAGTTCAAATGAAACAAGGATGCGAGCTATGATTGAGACTGGTCAACATCATAATGTTTTGTAAGCCATGAATTATGCATCATCATGTATTATCTTTGACATGTTTCAGATAGCAAGAGAGGTGACCTGGTCCAAAAGCTAAAGATTGGTGTCACTGCTGGTTTTCATATAGTAAAGGTACGTAGCCTTAGTTGAGTTTCCTGATATCTGGTTGTATGAATTATTCAATTATGGTGTCCACAGTCAGAGACAAGCCTCCATGCTGACTGCTTCTGTCACGGAAAGTAGTTTATGTCAGTCGCCATTCTGTGAAAGATTAATATCTGCTTGCTCCCCTTTCAGGTTGTTCTTACTCTTCTACTGATGTGGTTCTATCGCCATACTCCCATCATCATCCTACCAGAATCCTGGATGGCCCCACTAGGCTCATTCATATCATTGCCATCGGGAGTGTCAGGTCAGTATTACGACGGTTTGAAATGATAACCCATATTTTACTGGTTGATATTATCAGCCACTTGATCATAGCATACATGGATGTGAAATATTTTCTATGTTTGAAGTAACTCACGGGTCATTGAATTAGCTCCGGACATGTACATAGAGTTATCCCAGATAGGAGTGACCACTACTGTCGTCAGAACTGTCAACGTCAGTAATGCACTCACTCTAGTCTTGTATGAAGTTACATTACAATCTCTGAATTGATATGTTGTGTTGGTCTCTATGTCATTCTGTGATTTAAGTTTTTTGCTTTGCAGGTGGCATTGGTGTTGTGTTTTGGTTGATAGTCTGCAACACGTCCATCAATCAGCTCATGAAGGTGTCAGGAACAGTCAAGTAAATCGACACCACCACTATTGGATTCAAAGTTGACTAGGTGCTGAACTACTTGTATAAGTCTAGAGTTGCTGGAATGATGTGTCAGTGTGGCTCTTGAAGCTGCTTTGATACATCTTCAGATGGAGGTTTTACATGATATTGAATCTCTCAAGTGTCAAATACTATTTGATGCTTGTCTTTGCTCAAGAAATGATATCACAATCATGTCCTGATAGACAACTAGTGGATGGAAATGATCCGAGCTATTAAATGATATACATGCTGCTAGTGTCTCTGGTGTGACTATTGGGTGGGTTTCAAGATGTGGACCAACAAGGTTCTGTAGTTGAAACACCCCCCAAAAGCTTGGAGCCAGTACAGGAAATTCAGGCCGGATGCTCATTATGTGCTTGGAGAGAATGTTACAATTAATGTATACTGTCAGTTAAACAGAATTTGAGAAGTACTGCTTGTTGAGTACAGTCTTGTACATTTGTGAATAAAGAAAATCATTATTTTTTCATAAAGCTGCCTTGCTTTTGTCTTCTCCGCCTGTTCATTGCTCATGTCAGTAGTCAGTCATGAAGGCTGTGTTCATCCTGACACCCATGCCAGTGGATTCGCATGCATGATCTGATTCTACTGACGTCCATAAGGAATTCCGCACTGGAGATCCCGTAACCTTGGCTGCATACTGTCAACACTGGACGCCAGAATGCCAAACTTGTTTGACTAGTGTATGTGGGCTATGGGACGGCCATTCTCGGGGCAACAGTCACTAATTGGACCAATATTCAGTCTCTGTAGCGTGATTGTGACATCGGGCAGCAACATTGTCTCTGTAAGCGTGATTGTGACATCGGGCAGCAACATTGTCAACCTGATAGTTTTTTGATGAACTGTAAACTCCATGAGATGATGGGTCATTTATCAACTCAGAAGATTATGGGATCAACATGGAGCAATTAAAGGACCATTGAATGGAGCAAAGACAAAATCATTTCAGCAAAAATAACTTTATTGATAACAATAACAGTTACCAATGTCACAGATTCATTTACAGACACCTTCATAGCATGAACTGGAAAACTCGAGATCCGAAGACGAATAATTCTTTGATAAAATCTACTTACATGTCACACAGATTGTACAAGACACCACCTGCACATATCACAATATAATTTATGTAATCCCATTTCATTATCATTATGTACAATCATATACCATAAAACACAACCCCTCTTTGATGGACTTCATCAATGGTCTAGGTCATTCAATACATCTGTACATCACTTTAACCCGAGGGAAGTACAGAGTTCCCAGGAGGAGACACTCTCATTTCATTTTTGAGCAAAATAGACCCTCAAAAGGACGAATCCAAATGATTTTCCTAATAAAGCACTAAGTAGTCCACCCATTTCACCTCTATCAGTACATTATGTACAAGAGCCCATTCCTGTCATTAGAAACACAGCCATTATGGGTTGAATCGACCAGAGTCATCTACACAGCACCATGTGATATGCAGGACTTTCCTCCATAAGTTATCACTTGGCAGTTGGTTTAAAACATATAGCACAGACTTCCATATAACTGGAACATATGATATGATGTTTTGCTGGGTACAAAAACTTTCGATATATACACATCCCATTTTAATCTTCGCCAACACATTTTGATAGTCCACATATCAATTTACATTGCCTACATTTGCATTCTGTGCACAGCACCACCTACATCTCAGGAACACCAGTTCTTCCAAAGACTATCCTTAACTAGAGTTGGCAGGTTTTGGCACACGCTGTTTACATTTTAGCATTATATTAGCAACAACACATTTGTTGGGCCACACTAGGCCATACGATCCTGCTGAGACAAGCACTATAGCTGAAGAGCAAACAAAGAAGACAGTTTCGTAATCGCTGAAATTTTTATTTCTTGTGAGGTTTCTGATGAGCAAGCCACGTGGGTGCTTCCATCACAATGGTCACCCTCTCCACGGTGATGAACTTGTCCATGTTCTCATCAGCCTTGTAATGGGCCAGTAACTCTTGGATTGCTTGTTCCTCCATCTGAAACATGGAGAAAGATGATCTCAATATCCACTCAACTGACTTAACTAGATGCTAAGAACTCGGCAATTTAGAGGAAGGACCACCTTCGCTCAAGAATGAGGACTGAACATCAACATTCATTTGCATGATGAAATAGACAGCCCATTAGAATGATGTGGGGGCCACCTGCTGTTATACACGCATACTTGGAAGCAACTGAAGTAGCACCGACATCAACTAACCTGAATGAGATGCAGAGGCTTCTTTGCTGCCTCATCCCTTGACTGTCTCTGCTCCACCTGATCGTTGACGATCTCTTGAAAGCTGACCACTTTACTCTCAGGGGCTGGTGTTTTCATCCAGGGGTTCTCTCGGGGAGAGCAGGGACTATCCAGCGGCTTGACCTGTTCCCTCGGTGCCTTCTGCTGTCTCTTGCTCATAGGTAGGCCCCATCTGTAATTATCAAAACAAAATTAATGTGGAATTCAACATAGTTACCAGTATGACATGTAACCCACCACTGCCAGGAAAACAACCCTCACAATGCAAGGAAACTAAAGGATACTGTCCCAAGGTGAGGAGTAGAGAAGCGATAGCACCATTCACTGCAGACCGACTGCACTTGTTGATGGTTCCATCTGCTTAACGATATTTGTTTTAGGTAAACAAAGAAGTCAACTCACACAAATGAGGCATCACCCCCACCTCCAGGAGATGTGACCTTACTCCGAGATTTCTCGACAGCTGGCACAGTCTTCTTAACCTTGGCTTGTTTCTCCGGAGTTGGCTCTGTCTTCTTGGTCTTGGCTCTCTTCTCCTCGTCTATCATCAAGTCTCGCAGTGACTGAACCATACTGTTGGTGTTGGCCCTGCAGGGAATGAATTAAAAACCTTTCAGTACAGAGGTTCAGAAGCTTTCAGGAATATTCTCAGCAATTTTTCTGGGGTTATGGCAATGGCGATGAAATCTGGTTGTGTGAGACACAACAGTCAGAAACCTACAGAACTGTTTGGTACTGAGCCTCTCCCCAATACCATCAAGTTGAACATAGCAGTTCGAGCCAAAACGATTCTCAAGTCTTTGGTACTGAGCCTCTTCCCAATACCATCAAGTTGAACATAGCAGTTCAAGCCAAAACGATTCTCAAGTCTTTGGTACTGAGCCTCTTCCCAATACCATCAAGTTGAACACAGCAGTTCAAGCCAAAACGATTCTCAAGTGTTTGGTACTGAGCCTCTTCCCAATACCATCAAGTTGAACACAGCAGTTCAAGCCAAAACGATTCTCAAGTCTTTGGTACTGAGCCTCTTCCCAATACCATCAAGTTGAACACAGGAGTTCAAGCCAAAACGATTCTCAAGTCTTTGGTACTGAGCCTCTTCCCAATACCATCAAGTTGAACATAGCAGTTCAAGCCAAAACGATTCTCAAGTCTTTGGTACTGAGCCTCTTCCCAATACCATCAAGTTGAACATAGCAGTTCAAGCCAAAACGATTCTCAAGTCTTTGGTACTGAGCCTCTTCCCAATACCATCAAGTTGAACATAGCAGTTCAAGCCAAAACGATTCTCAAGTCTTTGGTACTGAGCCTCTTCCCAATACCATCAAGTTGAACACAGCAGTTCAAGCCAAAACGATTCTCAAGTCTTTGGTACTGAGCCTCTTCCCAATACCATCAAGTTGAACATAGCAGTTCAAGCCAAAACGATTCTCAAGTCTTTGGTACTGAGCCTCTTCCCAATACCATCAAGTTGAACATAGCAGTTCAAGCCAAAACGATTCTCAAGTCTTTGGTACTGAGCCTCTTCCAAATACCATCAAGTTGAACATAGCAGTTCAAGCCAAAACGATTCTCAAGTCTTTGGTACCGAGCCTCTTCCAAATACCATCAAGTTGAACATAGCAGTTCAAGCCAAAACGATTCTCAAGTCTTTGGTACCGAGCCTCTCCCCAATACCATCAAGTTGAACATAGGAGTTCAAGCCAAAACGATTCTCAAGTCTTTGGTACCGAGCCTCTTCCCAATACCATCAAGTTGAACATAGCAGTTCAAGCCAAAACGATTCTCAAGTGTTTGGTACTGAGCCTCTTCCCAATACCATCAAGTTAAACATAGGAGTTCAAGCCAAAACGATTCTCAAGTGTTTGGTACTGAGCCTCTTCCCAATACCATCAAGTTAAACATAGGAGTTCAAGCCAAAACGATTCTCAAGTGTTTGGTACTGAGCCTCTTCCCAATACCATCAAGTTGAACATAGGAGTTCAAGCCAAAACGATTCTCAAGTGTTTGGTACTGAGCCTCTTCCCAATACCATCAAGTTAAACATAGGAGTTCAAGCCAAAACGATTCTCAAGTGTTTGGTACTGAGCCTCTTCCCAATACCATCAAGTTAAACATAGGAGTTCAAGCCAAAACGATTCTCAAGTGTTTGGTACTGAGCCTCTTCCCAATACCATCAAGTTAAACATAGGAGTTCAAGCCAAAACGATTCTCAAGTGTTTGGTACTGAGCCTCTTCCCAATACCATCAAGTTAAACATAGGAGTTCAAGCCAAAACGATTCTCAAGTCTTTGGTACTGAGCCTCTTCCCAATACCATCAAGTTAAACATAGGAGTTCAAGCCAAAACGATTCTCAAGTGTTTGGTACTGAGCCTCTTCCCAATACCATCAAGTTAAACATAGCAGTTCAAGCCAAAACGATTCTCAAGTGTTTGGTACTGAGCCTCTTCCCAATACCATCAAGTTAAACATAGCAGTTCAAGCCAAAACGATTCTCAAGTCTTTGGTACCGAGCCTCTTCCCAATACCATCAAGTTGAACATAGCAGTTCAAGCCAAAACGATTCTCAAGTGTTTGGTACCAACTTACCAGGGGCAGACCCGAGCCATGACGGCTGGTTTCTTTGATTGATCAGCTTCAGCTGGTTTCTCATCGTCTGGCAGTGTTGAGTCGAGAGATATCGGCCGGAATAGTTGTTTCTTCTTCTTTTTACCACTGGTTCTGAAAGAGGGCGAAATCAAAGTTAGACTCAGCTCTCAGGGCATGAGAAAACAGACTTGGCCTACTTTTCAACAGTCGTATCTTGTCATACAACAGCACTCAAGACTCGGCAGCATAACAGCTACTCTTATCCAGTCAAAAGGTTGTTAGGTTATTCAGCCTACTGATCCACATGCTACCGGTAGGAACACAAGTCTACCTACCCGAGAGATTGAGGCTTCTTGGTGACCTTCTCCCTCGTCTCCTCTGCCATCATGATGTCCTTCAGACTTGGAGATGTGGGAGACAAGAGTGGGTCTGCCGAGACTGGAACCTGTTGGAGGGGGGTATGACACCATGCACCTACTGGACTAGAAGCATCTCCTGAAAGAGATAGTGGAAGTATGTTGTAAAGGTCTGTGCACTTTACTTTGATTCGGAGGAGTAAGATGTGTCACTGATTACATTCAAAAGGCTGATCGGTCTTCAGATGAATGTATTTACAATGTATATGGCCGACTGATCATGGTAGCACATCATGACTATACTCCTCCCTTTTACAAACAAATGTGTCCTTTTCTTCTTCATTTCATATCTGATATCTTACCTGAGGCTGCACACCAAGCAAACGGTGACTTGGGGCTGGCCAGATCTTCCACTGGACTTTCTGAGCTGAATACATCTCGTGGCAGAAAGCTCTCCATTTCCATCAGAAGAGGCTGAAGAGAACCAATGAGTACGTTTAGACCACTTTACACATCTGGTGGTGGTGGTGAGTGTGAACTCACGGCTCTGATCCATCGATCCGCTCATTGGTTCGGAAATTTAGCAATTATTCCAATGGCTGATGAATGGTTTCTGACAAAACTATGCCCAAACAGGGTCCCATCACTAGTGATAATCTTCCTTGCAGCCCCTTCTTTCAACAAGGGCATCTGCTCGACCTGAAGAGATATTGGGATGAGGGCTGGATGAAAAGTACATCCACAAGTTTCAAGAAGGATGAATGCCTTACCTGTTCAATGTCAGACCTTGGGGACGTTGGCTCAGACGAGTAATCCTCCAAACTGATGTCAGACGCCACAGACAGCTTCCTCTCGCATCCTTTATCCTCCGAGATACTCTTATTACGACTCCTCCGCCTCTTGGATTTGCCTTTCCTAGAAGCGCCATCTTTTGAGCCTTGCCATTGGATCATCTCGACCTCAACATCAGTGTCTAAGGACTCGAGGGTTGCGATGTCAGGAGGATCACTGTAGGGAGTCACAACCCTCCTCTCCATGGCAGGCACCTTCAAAGAAACATTCTCATTCCAAGTCAATCTCTTTTCACATATTTTCAATCATAAACTCATGAAATGAATCACATACATGTAGGAGTGCCATTTCTCACCAAGTTACCTTGATCAACCTTTTTTTCGACTACTTCAATTTTGGGTATCTGTGCGTACATGCAGATCAAATGGTAAATAACTTACAAACTCCTTGTAAAATCTAGTCAGCTCCTGGATGACATCGTGAGAGAGCACATCAAGATATCTCGCCTCGATCATGGCTGCCAGGTTGATCGAGATGTACTCCTGACAGGCAACCTTCAGCTGCTCCGAGTTGTAAACTGTAGCAAACTCAAGCAGTTCAGCAGCGTTCTTCAAGGTCACTGTAATAAACAAGAGGGAGTTAAACAGACCATCTGGAACCAACCAATCTGGGACCAGGAACATTTGTCACTCAAACAGACTTGTCCACCTGAGATTGTAAATATTGAACTGGGATTTGAGAACAGACTTGTCCACCTGAGATTGTAAATATTGAACTGGGATTTGAGAACAGACTTGTCCACCTGAGATTGTAAATATTGAACTGGGATTTGAGATCTGCACATTGAGGCATTTTAGTCCAAGTCTGATCAACATCATTCAGTGAACTATAAACAGAAGCAAAAAGAGCCTACTCACACATCTGCGTGATAATGGCTTCACATATTTCTTTGAGCCTCGTAATCAGCAACTGGTCGGCCACCACCAGGACGTTACAGATCAACTCGGCGTCTTCACAAGCTGAAAGAGGGATATTGGGTTATCAAACAACACATGGTATGAACACATACAGGTGTCAAACAACACATGGTATGAACACATACAGGTGTCAAACAACACATGGTATGAACACATACAGGTGTCAAACAACACATGGTATGAACACATACAGGTGTCAAATCCAGGGAGAGGTGACATTCTGGTCAAGCCTCTTGTTATACCAGAGTTACGTTTAGATAAGCAGAACAGCTCCGAAGAGGTCTACGCTCCTTTAGACAGGACAGCATGCAATATACAAGACCAAAATAACTGGCCAACATACTGTGGATGACTGTGGCAGTGTCAGTGTAGAGATAATCTACTATGATCTTGAGCACATTCCCCAGCACCGGCAAGGACAGCGAATCTGACATGGATGTCTCAATCCATCCTGATCCCAACATGCTGTTGAAGTATTCCAACCTCGCACACAGGATACACTTATGACAAGCGATAATCTCTCCGTCCTCTGATTGCAGAGCAACATTACTCAATGCCACAAGTTTTTTTCTGTCAAAGCGAATGTTAGGTTTCGCCAGATGACGCCCATTCGATTGAATCTTTCCTTGGTTATACTTGACAGCTTCTAATCTGGAATAGACAGACAAGTGATTATTCAAGGAGCGGTTGTGAAGGTGAAATGAATGCGTTCTGGTTTGAGAACCTTGGTCAGCAACAACCCGGAAGTAGCAATTGGCTTCCTTTTGCAGAAAGCTCCAAGGAAGTTCTGCCAATAGTAAAACATACAACAAGACAACCCTTAGAATTATATCACTTCCCATGGAAAAGCCTTTAAGATTTCGCCTCAATACTTTCAAATTCTGGCACATCCATCTTCTAAGAGAGTCACACCACTGACCTTTTCTTGAGGGCATGAACACCAAACGTTTCAGCCATCTCTTGAAGCATCTTCACTGGGTTAGTCCCACTCCTCTTCTCAACCTTGCCTCCCTCTGCACACTTCCAACGCTTCTTCTGCTTCACCTCATACGCAGACATCTTTTTGGATGATGACACCATAATAAAGTCACTGAAATCATCTTCTTTCTCAACATCTAATGTATCCTTGGGCAGTGAGTAGGTTTCACCGATATGTAACAAATCACAATCATCCGTATAAATGAATCGGACGAGCTGAGAAAATAGTTCTTCATTTACATCTGCAATATCTATAACCTGGTGGTTTAAGAATTCGGATGCTGCACCGATGTCAGACTGAAGGAAAAGCTTCTTGAAGTAGTCACTCCGGTGCGCCAGGATGTATTTGTGAGCGGCGACCTTTCTTGGGCCAACTTCTAGGACAACATCGTGTATTGTATCGAATTCATTTGCCTCATCCAATAACACTTGGAAATGTTGGTGCATCTGGGATGCCTGGGGTTCAGGAACGTGCGTCAAACTGGAAATCAATGAGAGAATAAGACAATGGTGCAGTAGTAAAATGTGAGTCAACTTGCTTCTTTATGTATCATACCTGTATACCAGATCCTTCAAACATACCATGACACAGTTGTTGCTCTCCTGTGAGTCTTCAGCCAAAGTACTTTTCAATACTGCACTGCTAGCAGGCAGTACAACCAGCTCACTGTAAAATTGCCAGCAGTCAGAGTAAACTGAACAGTGAACAAAAACATTTCGCTACTGCTCCTCGAACTTGAATGTAATACCTACTTGGATATTGGTTGTCCTTGCATCACCACATAGTTATGCCCTTTCCTGTCTGAGGCGATCTTCAGCCCCCAGTGAATGTAGGCCACTCTCTCAACTTGATAGTTGTCCTTTTCTTCTTTCTCAAGTAAGTCCAGGAGACTCGTCGCACCAAAGTTGTCTGCTGGATTTTCTGTAATTATACATAACTACAGTTTTGCAGCCTGCGCTACTAAACATCCTGCAAACATCGATTGTTCATCAATCATTTAAAACTTAAGTTTGCTTATCGATGGGAGAACTATCATTATAGGTTTTCCCTTTGATACAGAAAGTTGTTAATATCGAAACAAATGCAACATTCAGTACATCCCGCATTGTCAGACGAACCAAACAAGGTTTTGTAAGCAAGCACACGTTTAGTGATATCTTACAACACAAAGGAAATTTTGAAACATTACCCTTTGCAGGAGTTGGCTTGCTCAGTGTCTGTGCCTTGGGTTGACTGTGCCTTGGCTTGGCCAAGAAAACCTCACCATTACTCGATACCATCCCGATGCCGACTTGGTTCAAGGTGAAATAACAAACTTCAAGCTCTCGTCCAAGATTCCAGTCGATTTGTACCAAGGTTTGATAGGACTCTTTCCAGATGAACACCTTGCCTCCATCTGTGAGGATGGCAATGACGAGTTCCTTCCCTCCTCTTTCCCTCAAGATGCCCACATCAGATCTGACCGTGTGGTCCAGATTCCCACCACTCACACACACCTTGAGGATTTCAAGTGTTCTGTGAAAGGAAATCAAGTCAGACTTAAGGACATCTTGAATGCTTTTTAAGTGAGTGTTTGAAAGTGCATTTGTGAAAACCCAACTAGCTTTCCATGCTTACACGAGAGGAAGCTCAATGGCATTTACCTTGATGCAATCTTCCTGCATCTGTATTCATGCAGCACATAGATGTCGCCCTTGGTTGTGAGGCAGACAGTGGCAGCGTCTGATGATGAAACATGGCAGATCTCCACACCTTTTTGATTCAAGGCAGACACCTGTCTGGGGTTTGGCTGGAACACGACACCTTTCTGATGACCTGCAATAGAAATACAACATTATCAAGCTATGTTTCAATTGCCAGTACAAAGCTCTGGTGCATCTGACACAAAGTGGTTTCCAGAATGTATAAGCCAAACGCAACACCTGAACTCACCAATCTGACCAGCATTCAAGCCAAAGGAATAAACGGCTGAGTTTGTGTAGAAAACAGAGTGGAACCTTCCTGCACTGATACCGACAATCTCAACACCCTTTGGCAACTTTGTCTTGATCTGAAGCAAAATGAAAATAGATATCAAATGGCTTTTTAGATTCTGGACAATGTGCTTCATCAATAAATGATTTCAGTCACAAATTAAGTATATTTACATTTAATTTCCCGTACTGCATTGATATCTGACAGTCTTTCAAGCCGTATTGTGTATGCACAGCTGTGGCAGCAGGTAACAGCAGTTTCAGAGGCCTTTAATTGGAAGAAACACAGTGGTTTCTGTTGATGGTTAGGGCCTACTTAGTATTGGCATGGTCTGAGCTGATTAAACAACAAGTGATAGTTTCGAGGTTTACCTGTTTTGGGCTGAGACACTTATCCGGAATGGGTGTCAGGCCAAGAAGTTTGTTATTGTTGAGCCCACAGGCATACACCCAGTTGCTGAAAGAAACGATTATGAATCTGTTAGAGACAGTGACATATTCATCTCATAACTAACACTTTATAATGCACCAAGCCTCATCACAACATTGAGTGTGACAAACTGTGGCCAAAAGGTAGTTATGTGCAATCATCTCTCATACTATGACTATGTGTTAGACCTCTCTGTGCTTGGTCAGAGGAACAACTCTCCCCATGCCTTTAGCTGCTCCTGAAAAACACCCGAGATCGATTGATCCAGACTGTGATAGCTTACCTTTCAGTTAGAAAGAGTGTGTGGTCCACAGCTGCTGAAATGGCGCGTACCTTCTCATGTTTAAGGCCCTCCACGAGACAAGGCACCACACAAGTCTGCTCTGTGCCGTGACCAAGTCGGCCACCTCGACCATGACCACAGGTGTAAACCTGGCCTTCTCTTGTCAGGAACACAGTGTGGAACTTGCAGATGCTCACCTGCAAGTTACGTTTATTGATTAGCTTTCAAGCATTTACATGACAGTAGAAAAACCTACTTCTTGAGACTACAGAAGAGTTAATGACCTTTTCAATGAATCCAAATTCTTTCTGAAAAGAACGAAAAAATCACCCCAGTTTGAATTTTGGGTACTTCATGCTAAACTCTGACACAGCATGAAGAAATCTGCTCCCACTTTTCATCCAAATGCTCCAACACACTGCAAGAATGATTTACCTCGACAACATTAATCTTCTCCCTCCTGAATGTATCAATAGCCTCCGGGTAGGCCTTCCTTTGCTGGATGCTGTGGCCGAGGGTGAAGTTAGTGTTATCACCCCAACTGAATGTCTCACTCAAGCTGGAGTCCTTGTAGTCAATATAGGCTGGACGATCTTTCATGACCAGGTCTAGTGGGCTAAGGCCTTCTTTGTCCTGCAGGTACAGGCCAGGCTTCAAATGCTGAAACGACCAAGATAAGACAAGATAGCGCTACAAATAGAACACATGTGTAAAGGAATATGCTTTATGGTTGGTCCTTAATATCAGCCACATTTGGGCGTAAAGCCAAGATAGGACTCTAGGAAAATGAAACCGCTAGTGGTCTGTGTCATTTACTCTAGAACAGGAACCTCAAAGTTAAATTCCAACCAAGAGACCTAGTCTATGTCTACATAGAAGATAGAATACTCCTCAACACTTACTGAAGCTAATACTCTTGCAGCTGCCAGCTGTCCATAAAACAAGGCTCTATGTAGCGCTGTCCAGTTCGACTCCATATCACGGGTAGATGGGTTAAACTTCCGCTCCTCCAGCAACCACTCAACAATGTCAGCTTTCCCGCACGTGGCGGCAATGTGCAGGAGATTACGTCCAAATGGATCAGTCAGGCCAGATGTGGAATTGTAGCAACGCTGGAGATACACTTTGATCTGTGATAGTGTTCCTTTTGTGACAGCACTGATCATTTCCAGGGCATGTCTTTTTGAGCGGCACTTGCTCGTGCATTCAGCAAGGTCTTTGATGGATGCCATTGTGGCAGGGATTTATGAAAAGCTAATTTCTAAACTATTACCACCAAAAACAAGTAATGTTCACCTGTAGCACCAGCTCATTTAAGTTAGCAAATGATAATGAAACCACAGTGCACGGCAGTGGCTAAGAAATTCACAAAAATGTCAGCAGCACTCAGGTTGAAAAATCCCATTCACAACGACCACCTTTTGAATTGAAAGAGTGTCATCAGAATCAACCAGTCCAATTGTTTGAGCCAGGTCAAAGACTTGCGAGTCTTCTCCTGAAAATGTCTTCATTCACTGAGCTGCCTTCTGTCACATCCACCAGTCTCAGAATGACTGGTCGTCTTTACGGTTCAGCCTGTCCCTCATGTCAACTGGCTGCTAACAGCTCTCCTTTCACCACCCCTCACTGGGCAGCCATCTCTGCTCCAGTTTAGGCAGCCATAATTGCAAAGTTACTGGGCTGAAAACAGAACAGTCTTCTTATTATAGAGGCATTTGTGGCGAACGGAAAGGTGTAGAGAAAACTACAATGAAAAGAATGAAAACTGAATAATGACTAAAAAAAACTTCATTCACTACCACTAGTCTGTAGAGAAAACCAAAATGAAAAGAATGAAAACTGAATAATGATTAAAAAAAGCTGTATCGCGACTTTGTCTTTGTCACAATCATTGACAATGACGATATAACAAACACTGAATTCTGCCTTAAAATAAGAGTCCTGCGTCCAGTGGCGACCAGTGGCGTCCAACGCGAAAAAATAGGGTGTATATGGTTAAAAATGTTTTCAAGCTCCTAAAACACTTTCAATAAACAAGATTTAGAAGTTTGGTGGAGTTTGCAACCTAGTTTTTGAATAATCATCACCAGAAAACGATCTTAGTATGCGTCCAGCAAAAGTACTGGACGCCATGTTTGTTTTAGCTGCCGTTCCTTGGGTTTATAGAAAAAGCTTCTAAATCTTGTTAATTGAAAGTGTTTTAGGAGCTTGAAAACATTTTTAACCATATACATCCTATTATTTCGCGTTGGACGCCACTGGACGCAAAATAGGATGACCCTCGGAGTCTACCAGTAGTCTGGAGTCATCGGTCACTCCGAGAGTTCTTACTCGATAACGATATTGTCAAGGCTGGGACTGTTTATACTGTCAGTCATGACTGAGTCAGTGTCACTCTCACTGGCAGCCAGCCAGCCTAAGATCCAAGTCAGTGACAGTACTGTTAACTGTAGGCCTACCACAGGCACAGAGAGTGACAGACCAGTACCAGTGCAAGTGTTTAGGCCTGATACGCATGTCATTGGAAAGCCATAGGATAAAACTGAGATAGAAATGATTGTAACACCTTTCATCATCCTTGGAAGTAGTTATCAGAGGAATCGATGACAAAAGAAACGGTGAAATAAGCGAAATTCATGAGTGATAATACATGTAATTCACAAAAAATTTGAGATTCCGCCATCTTGAAAATTCGCGGTCATACTAAACAGCGTCAACCAGGTTTAAAGTCGGGTTAAAGTCATCAAAATTAAATTAAAAGTAAAGTAGATATAAACGTAACAAGAACACCAAAAAACAAATTTCCTGAAAATTTCATGATATTTGTGTGTTAGATAAGGGAGATGTTGTCCAAAATCACAGACACAGGGCTCCTTTTGTATTGGTAAGCCCTATATCATTTCCACCAAGTCAAATCCAACATGGCCGCCGACAGGGTAATGGACGCTGGTACATTTTTAGACCACAACTAGCTAATCTAGCACACAAATGTCATGAAACGATCAGAAAATTTAGGAAATATCCTGCTTATTTCGTTTATGACCATTATATTTTATTTTGATTACTTTAAATAATGCTTAAGGTCTCATTAGGGAGTGTTTTTTTTTATTCATGCGCGGCCCTCACCGTAGTTCCTAAAATCATTGATTTCTCGGTCCTCACAGTATGTCAGTATTGATTCAGCAGTTGTTTTGGCAAAGACATGTTTTTTTGAGTTTCTGAAACCTAGAGCGCTACTCAATAGGCGGCTTAAAAGAAACTACGCATTTATACTGTTGTTGCCGACGTATGTGTACACTGAACTTGGGATGTGCGTCGGCCCCGTGTTGAAATGCCGTTCAGTGCCAGTTGGTGCGTTTTTCGCTGATTTGTGCAAAATTCAACATATCTCAAAAGTTCAATGGTTGACCCTCGATTTTTTTTGATTTTTGTGTAGCGTAAGCAACTGTCGTTCATGGGAGAATGGTCTCTGTAAGAATTATTCAGGAAAAAATTTATAATATTTGGGTTTTTTCGTGATTGTCCGGCCCAATTGGCAATATTGCCATTTTGGATGGTGAACAGAGCTAGGAGCAAATGCGACGCTTATGATTTATTTAAAGAAATAAAATGCCCGATTTAACATCCTGCAGAATCAGGGGAATCGGGCGTTTCCAGTGATATACAACACAAATGGGTTGTTTTCATGCATTCACTTTGGAAACGCATTTTAAAATAGATGTTACGTCCTGTTGATGGGGCCCGTCATCATCGCGTTCATTTGGGAAAAACTCCCTAACGAGACCTAAACCTGGTGGACGTTGGTTGACGCTGTTTAGTGTGACCCAAAATTCGTGGCCGTTAATGTTATTTCCCATAAACTGATCAGATCACTCGTTTATGGCCGTTAAGTTACCAATTCAGCTCTGGACCCTGGATAGAATGTCCTGAAGCAGAACTTGATGGTAGCCCTTAAAGGCCATGATCGTTTTGTATCCTGATACTTACCCTTTTATAGTTTGGCCATTTGCAAAATCACAACCCACCCGGCACGCGAATTTATAATTCCCAAAGTGAACTGACACTTAGAATAATTCTCGGAGTTTGATTGGCTGATCATGGTCATGTTGCGCACACTTCTTCAGCGATCTGGAGGCATCCTTTGGCGTGGGTTCGAATCCGCCATTGGGATATATTTTTCGTTTTCTTTTTGCTTTCATTTATATCTTACTAGCATGGTACCCGTCGGTGACGGGTTTGGGCGTACCAGCAGTTTACCTGTGTGGTGTCGATGTAGCGTTTCTTGCTATTGAAGTACCTCTGGATAAACTATGTTCATTGTCTTTGTTCCGTTTGCGGGCAGACGATTGGCCAACTCTGGAGCATGCCACATGAAGCTGTCCGTGGGAGAAGCATGGTGTGGATAACGATAGTCCAACGACTTTTAGTGTCTGTCCTTGGGCTTTATTCATGTTCGGCCTATTGCGGGTTTATCATATATAGTCCACGTGGTCCAGAGTATAGTCCATGCAAGACATGCAGAGAGATGTT